>NC_139218.1:20344873-20349402 GCF_055691185.1 Crinia signifera | reverse complement strand
TCTCCTTATAACAGTACATTACCACCCCCAGCAAAACAGAATAATAAACGTACTACTACTACTACCTCCATTACCACTACACCCCCCCCCCTCCATAACAGTATCACTTTCTTTACCCCCTCCCATAACAGTGTGACTTCCATTACTGCCCCCCTCCCTATAACAATATCACTTCCATTACACATCCCCCCCAGTAGAACAGTATCACCTCCATCCCCCTCCCTATAACAGTATCACTTTTATTACACCTCCCCCCATAGAACAGTATCACTTCTATTCCCTATAACAGTATCACTTCCATTACACCCCCCCCCCCCCCCCGTAAGAACAGTATCCCTTCCGATACCATGGTAAAAACCCTGATAACTGGGTTTCTACTGCATCCTGCCCACTCTCTCTCTAGCTATGGGGGGCGCCAATGACATGTACGAGGGCGCAAATAAAAGACAGTCTAAATTGTCGGAGATGGCCGAAAAGAAGGCAGTGGCTGATGTCCCTGCCCGCCCCCGTTCCTCCCCTTCCCATGCCAATGCCTCTACGAGTGTGTTACTTGCCAAAGGCGTTCCCACAGTGGATCTGAATATGTGCATACCCTCATCATCTGATCATGTCTGAATTAGGCCCTATATTCCCTACCACACTACCTACACAAAGACAAAGACATTATAGGGTTAAGAAAATATTAATCGATGATTTTCCTCGATGTTTGGCCTTGCACATGCATACTGCAATCCGTAATGCACATTTGATAATCAATTCACACAACAGCGGCCAGTTCTGAATAACCCCCATTGTTTGCAGCAGTATCTGTAAGATCATCACAAGTGTTGTGTATGCGACTAGGTGGGGACGGAATGTGAGACTGGCTTATTACACAGTACAGATGGAATCTTGTCTATAGTACGTTATTGTGTCTCTTTCACCTACACAGAGACTGCAGCCTGCACAGAGAACAGATGTACAAGTGGGAAGGGATGAAAGTAATATACGGCATCGGTCTCCCTGGGAATGTTTCCTGTCAGTTTCCTATCGAAGTGTCTTTGGGGCCATTTATCAAAATATATTTATGGCTATTTCTCTGAAAACAACACGTTTTCAGGATATAGAAGCAAATTTTAAGTATCCCCTAAATGTATGTAGGAGGGATATGCAGCCTTACCCCCAATAGGTTTCTTTGGGGATGTGATGCTACCATAGTTATCAATATCCAGAACGTGAAGCATTCTGGGGGCTGACCCTCTGCAGCTAACACCATCCGAAGATGTCTGTAGCCCATTGTAGTTTATGGGTTGCTCACTGAATATGTGGTTCTGATCTGAACCCTCCTGACCGCTGTGGTCAGTGGAACCCCAGCTGCTCACTGAGCACTTGGTAGGGATGGGCTAAATATGGGAACCATGTCCTTGCAGGTACTTCTTAATGCATCCTGTAGATGTAATCACATATTGCAATGTGATCGGGGCATTACTATTGCGACCAGATCACATTGTATATGGGTAATGCGCATGCACCTGGTTCTATGGGCTGCTTCGGCTCATTAGCTGCAACTAGGGTGACCAACTCATCCAGCGGCGTAGCTTTGTTTGGGGCGCCCCCCGCCGTTAATGGGGGGGGCGCCCGTCCGTCCGTCCGCCCGTGCCCCCTCCCCCCATTGCCGCATGCTTACCTGTCAGCGCGTCCCGGCTCCCCTCCTGGCTTCAATTAATTCTATGCAGACGGACCACGATAAAATGGCCGCCCCCATACCGCAGACAGTTTCAGAGAACAGTCTGCTTTATGGGGCGGCCATTTTATCGTGGTCCGTCTCCATAGCATTGATTGAAGCCAGGAGGGGAGCCGGGACGCGCGGACAGGTAAGCCTGCGGGGAATGGGGGGCGGGGGGATTACTATAGCACAGCGCCCCCCCCGCGACCGCGGGAGCTGCGGTGCTATAGTTACGCCACTGAACTCATCCCTTTAATCCGGGACACATATTAATTACACAGGTTCTGTGGCAGTTTAAAACCAGGTGAAATGGAGTCTTGAGATGTGGCAGTTTAAAACCAGGTGAAAGCCAGCCACAGAACCTGTGTAATTAATATGTGTCCCGGATTAAAGGGATGAGTTGGTCACCCTAGCTGCAACCCATAGAAGCCAAAAAGGCAGCCCTGGAGGGAGGGAACACCTCCCAATGGGACTGCCTTAGGTGACTGACAGGTCGGACTTCCAATAGGAAGTCACAGTGAAGCCAGTGCAGTCTCACAGACTGCATTTGGCTTCTCTTGGGCTGAGCCGCTGAGCACAGTGGTGGATTCTACCTGGGGGGGGGGGGGGGGGCACACGTGCCATATATAGAATTGACTTTAGAGAAGATCAATATTGTTTTATCAATGTTCTGTGTTCATTGTACATCATGGTGATCCGGCAGTCAAATTCTCCCCCTTTTGCACAATAGTACATACTTGGCTACTTTTTAAAACTAGTTTCAGGGAGATTATAGTTGGTAATAGAATTTTGCAAGGTGCCCAATTAAGGGGGCGTGTCATGCTCCTCCCAAAGGGCGAGTCTAGTTCCATATATGGAGAGATTGTGAAAAGAGATTGTGAACGTGGCACATAGAAGCGTGGGTGTGTACTGCTACATCTGAGAGGAATCTTTTAAAATGACTTATATACTAATGTAGATGAGCCCAAAGCAGTTAGTAAGAGATACTATGCTTGCTAAGCAGAGTCTGTCCTTTGCTCCTCGATCACAATCTGGTTCGGAGGAGCAAACGAGAATGACAGAGGAAGGTTGCAAAGAGTGGTGAGGATGGCAGAAAAGATCATTGGGGCGGAGCTCCCCACTGTCCAAGAACTATACCTAGCCAGGGTCAATAAGCGTGCAGGAAAGATCTTGGCGGACAAGCTACACCCTGGCCTCAACCTGTTTGAACCCCTTCCGTCAGGCAGACGTTTTAGGTCCATCCCAGCAAAGACGACAAGAACTACAAAAGGCTTCTTCCCAATAGCTGTCCACCAACTAAACCGTATTGAACGTACCAAATACTAAATACTAACTCGAACTGTTCTAGATACATGTGAAATGTATGTGATGTATGTTTATGCCTCTCTTCCCACCCCCTTTGTGTTCCCTGATTGATGCTGCATTGTTACCACAACAAATTCCAAGCATACGCAAGTATACCTGGCCAATAAAGATGATTCTGATTCTAAAGTGCTGGGAAATGGTGCTGATGATTCAATGTAAATGTATCTATCTCTCATTCCATTTTCCCAAAAAAAATTAACAGTGTAATATGGGCTAGGTGACATGAGGGAGATTGCCAGACTAATGAAGGGAGAGATGGAGATTGCTGCTATGTCAGGGAGTCTCCTGAAGAATGCAGGAGGGGAGGTAACTATGATGTAACAGTGTAATATGGGCTAGGTGACATGAGGGAGATTGCCAGACTAATGAAGGGAGAGAGGGAGATTGCTACTATGTCATGGAGTCTCCTGAAGAATGCAGGAGGGGAGGTAACTATGATGTAACAGTGTAATGTGGGCTAGGTGACATGAGGGAGATTGCTAGACTAATGAGGGAGAGATGGAGATTGCTGCTATTTAAGGGAGTCTCCTGCAGAATGCAGGAGGGGAGGTAACTATGATGTAACAGTGTAATGTGGGCCAGGTGACATGAGGGAGATTGCTAGACTAATGAGGGAGAGAGGGAGATTGCTGCTATTTCAGGGAGTCTCCTGAAGAATGCAGGAGGGGAGGTAACTATGCTGTAACAGTGTAATATGGGCTAGGTGAAATGAGGGAGATTGCCAGACTAATAAAGGGAGAGAGGGAGATTGCTACTATGTCAGGGAGTCTCCTGAAGAATGCAGGAGGGGAGGTAACTATGATGTAACAGTGTAATATGGGCTAGGTGACATGAGGGAGATTGCTGGACTAATGAGGGAGAGAGGGAGATTGCTGCTATGCCAGGGAGTCTCCTGCAGAATGCAGGAGGATAGGAAACTATGCGATAGTAACTTCTGCAGAATTGCACCCTAATGAATTGCAATGTTACTTCCAATAATACACTGATATTTCCATCCTGCTTGTCCAGCATACGTGCCACCATACAAGTAGCCTTAACGCTATACTAGGGGGTTAATTGGTAACAAAATGAACAGTAATATGTGTGTTCCCCTCGTATGACTGCAAGCAGAAATGGGGCAGCGGCTGTGCAATTTGGTGGCACTATAAATAAACAATTTAATAATTATTATCACCATCATCATAATAACTTATTCTAACAGCTTGTAATAAATGCATTGAGCTAATTTGCCTAACAAATACATGCATTTATGAATCCACCCTTGGATAATGGCAAATAATAAATTGCCCTGTGAAGATCTCTCACACCTGGTGTGTAATAATGAGAGAGCAGCACATGGGTGACGTCTGATCTCTCAGCCTAGTCCATCTACGCTGCTGTGTGTGTCTGTGACTGTGTGTGTGTACTGCTGCACCACTCCTAGCCTGTGTGGGCGGTGACTATGACGCTGGCTCCTCCC
>NC_139218.1:20264873-20342373 GCF_055691185.1 Crinia signifera | reverse complement strand
TGGGGATGTTTGGGACCACCTTCTCATTGCTTCATGTTATAGGTTGAGTCTGACGTATCCAACATTATTGGGACCAGGGGTAATTTGGATATCAGATGTTTCCATAGTTTGGAATATTAGTGAACCATTAGGAGATATTATATTGAGGATGGGGCTCAAGTCTAAACAAGGAATGAATTTGTGTGTCCTGTAGACTTCTACACCGCCTGAAGATTATTTTATACAATAGTTTTGTGCACCAAAGAAAGTTTGTGTACACGGAACCATGAAAAACCCAAAATCACTATCTCGGTCTCGTGCCAAAAATTCTTTATTTCAGAAAATTTGCCATTTTTGATATGGGAGATTCAACCTGTATTGACTATTGTCCTTTGTACAAATCTGTATATACTGTAGGAACGTATTAGGCCTGCTTTTAATACTAGTAGATGCATCTAAATGCCCTCATATCTACTTCACCTTATTGCAATGATGGTTTGCCACACCATATGGGTACTGCACAATGTATGTACTCACATGTCATTGCACTGACCCCCTCCACGCTCCACCTAACCATCCCACCAGCAAGATCACCTGGGGAGGGGGGGGGGGGGGGGGGGGGGAGGGAGGATTTTGCTGGTGGGATGGTTATATTGTACTTTGTGTCTGGCTCATGTCACACCTAGGGTACCTCTGACCATGTGTAAGTGCTTTTTAACAGAAGATAGGATTCCAAAATTGTGATCTATATATGCAATATAGACAAAACAAAAAGAATAAGTCCCAAGGCGCAAAGCCCTCCTTCAGCCGGATCCACAAAGATGGGTCACCACTCAACCCAAACGTAGGAAAACTTGCTCTGGAAAATGGACCAATGGGCGCTGGAGGGTAGTATACACAAATTCAACGATGTTTCTCTCCCGTATAGATAGTATGGGGGAAAAAGAATACAAAACAGTGTATCAGAAATGTTGCAGTCTGATAATCAAAAAAGTGGGGTTCACGATGAGGGTAACCATAAGCGTACCATCACTCACTATAAGAGAGGTATAGACGTGCCCGTAAAGGTTTCTTTATTGGGGGTTCACCTCACGTGCGGTTACAAGAACAAATGGATGCGTACCGTACTCACAAGGCTTTGAAGAAGACAGGTCCCCTGTCGAAACGCGTTGGCAGGAGAGGAGCGGACTTTGCTGTTAATTTGACTGGGATTGTATGCTGACAGACGGTGATAGACTGGGGTATAAGGCCAATACCCCAGCCTCAAGGTACCGTGTTTTGTGTTCCATCCAGCTTATCCCAGTTACTTTTGTTTATCCGTTCTGAATAAAATTTGCGTATCTTTGAAAGTGGGCTCTCTTGTTTTTATATCCATTTATATGGAGGTTTGATACCTACATGAGAGTATTCCCACCTTCTGACAGTGAAAGATACCTTGATGCGTCTGCATTTACGTATACCCTTGTGAGTACGGTACGCATCCATTTGTTCTTGTAACCGCACGTGAGGTGAACCCCCAATAAAGAAACCTTTACGGGCACGTCTATACCTCTCTTATAGTGAGTGATGGTACGCTTATGGTTACCCTCATCGTGAACCCCACTTTTTTGATTATCAGACTGCAACATTTCTGATACACTGTTTTGTATTCTTTTTCCCCCATACTATCTATACGGGAGAGAAACATCGTTGAATTTGTGTATACTACCCTCCAGCGCCCATTGGTCTATATATGCAATATAGATTCGTGCCTACGGCCATGGAATATCTTGATGCTAGTGTTTCTGAATACGCTTGTTTCTTCTTAAGTGGGCGAGGTGTTTGATGGGAATTGTGGCTCTATGCAGCATGTGTGATACTGCCAGGTCCTATTCCTCAAACAGTCCCCCCCCCCCCCCCCCCCTTAATCATATTGTGAGAAATCGGCCATATACAAAAATTTGTTATCAATAACCCTTGGTTGAATTTAGACCACTGTTTTAACAAAAGGGTGCCATGGTGTCACAGTGGTTTAACGCTGCAGCCTCACGGCACTGCAGCCATAGTAACCAGGGATTGTGGAGTTTGTATGTTCTCTCTGTGTTTGAATGGGTTTCTTCCACACTGCACAAAACACCCATGTAGGTTACTGGACTTCTAACAAATGGTAACCCTGGTGTGTGTGTGTTTGTGTGTGTTTTTATATGCTAGATTAATCGTATACATAGAATTTGGCAGCAGATAGGAACGACTTGGCCCATCTAGTCTGCTCCTATAGATGCACACACTTGCCCACTAGGGTTCTTTTTTTGGCAAGAGCCAATTGGCCTACCAGTATATTTTTGGATTGGAAAAACTGGAGCACCCAGAGGAATCCTGCACAATTTAAGGGGAGCATATACAAACTCCACACATATCTCTCGGCAGCGACTGAGTGATCGAAGTAGTCTCTCTGTGGAAGTGCTGTGGAATGCAAGTGCGCATGCAATTCCTGTTGGGGGCTTAACTTATTTTTTTGGGATTGTCTCCGCATTGATTGTCTCATTTTGCCACAATGTGACCTGGTTGCTGGCTGTTTCTCCGCGCCTTCCTTTGTGTGACTGTGTATTGCTCAGTACCTAGGCCTCTAGGCTGTGTGCACTTTTATGAATGAAACAGAAGTCTTTGTGTCCTTCTGATTGGCAGTCACAACAGCAATACCATCCCCACCCTTGGTCGGGCTGTAGACGGAGCGCATGGATGGTCAGGGCGCTGCGGATAATCTGGGCGCGTGTTGCACCTGTCACATGTTATGAAATCATTCTTCTGCCTCTGACCTGAGTGCACAAAGGTGTGCGGCTTCAGGTTACAGGCCGGTGGCTCACGTTACCTCACCTTGTTTGTGCAGTGACATCAAAACTGACAGGCGGGTTATTTGTGTTACGTACAAATCCCTGAGTGTCCTTTAGCAGCTTCCCAGAATCTGAGCAGTATGGGGTCATGAATGAATGCTGTTTTTATAGTTCACCATGTACTGTTATTGTTACTTCATGTGCTCTATGATACGGATTCCATTGCTATAGGGTATGGGGGAACCGATTATCTGACACATAAGGTACTTGGATTGTAGTATAGAACAATATGCTACATTTCTGTCTGGTCTCCCTCGGGTGCCCCCTTGGCATGACCCTCGGGTGCCCCATGCATATCTGAGAGTAAGGTCTCCTGTTCTGCCAGCCTTGTGGATTCAGACCAGTTTCTGGCTTCTGTTTGTGCTGAGCTTCTGAATGAGTCTGTTGCTAAGCAGCGGCCGTACATGTAAAATGGTTTCCCAGCACGTGCGCCTCTCTCTCCATAACCATTCAGATGTTCACCATAAAACCTGCAGTCCTATAACTGACTTACACGGTTACTGTAAATGACCCCTTACTGAAGGAGCTATTTTATAGGGTGTGTATGAATAAGATGGTAAATGATACACTACATAGTAATATATGTATTATTATTATTTTATGCAGCTTGCTTTTGAATTACGAATGCGTACTGATTGTAAGGGATCCATGAAACTGTAGCCAAGATGGTTACGCTAGGCATGTCCAAACTGTGGCCCTCCAGCGGTTGTGAAACTACACATAGTTTTAGCATTCCCTAATAGGAAAACTGTAGCAAGACATGATGGGACTTTGTTTCACAACAGCTGGAGGGCCATAGTTTGGACATGCCCGTTTACGCTATGTGTAGTGAATCTTCAAGGAGGTCTTCTGCAAGCCAAAAGCCACAGACCTTGCATTGAGATTGTGCATGAAGCACAAGAGCTGCCCAGCGCTGGGTGTACAGTAGGTTATCATTTCAGTCTACAGTAATAGGAGCACAAAACACCAGACTCCCTATGGGAAATCAGAACAACTTTACAATGCGTCATTTACACTTGCTTGTATGTCCGGTATGTGGTCCCTGGGCCAACCATGTCTAGGTTGACCACTAATGAGGGGAGGAGACGCGGTACCCTCATACGACATAGACACCCCCCTCTAAGAACATTGAGTGACATCAGCTCATGTCCACCCTCTTTCCTCATGGAGGCAAACACTTACCAAATATATAGTTGCTTGGGGAACGTGGGATTTCTTGGACTGTGGATATGTTCTGTACCTTGAGGGGACGGAGAACGGCAGAAGGTGTAAAATTAATGTCTTTCTGTTACAGGCGCAATGACTGAGTTTGAAATTCGCAACATGGATCAAGTGGCGCCCATTTACAACATGCATAGAGGAATCCTAAAGGTAAGAGATCAACCTGGGAGACTTGCAAAATCTGGAAGGGTGGCCCCATAACTTGGGCATTGAGCAGAAATACTAGTGTGGCTTTCAATATCTGTTCAAATATTACGTCCATATTGTACACCATTATATTCCCTTTTGGCGTTTTGAAATAAAACCTCCTAATCGTCTCCGCTCTGATTGCTTTGATATTCATCCCTCTCTAAGCGAATCAAATATCCGTTGCATGGCCCTAACATCATGTAGGAACAATACTGCAATGACAATGTAATGATCTGGAAGGTGGGCCCCTTTCAGCTGTTGGCCCCTTAGCAGCTGTATTTCCATTTCTGTGGTAGTTACACCCTTGCCTATTGGCTGAGGTATATTTAGTAGAGGATGCCTGCTGACTTAATTTTACTTTAGCAAATGCTTAAAAATGTGTCCGACACCAAGATCCCCTTGCAAACCCAGCTCTGGGGCCTCCATTTTTCTTTTCTTTTGTGTGTTTGTGGCAAAAGCATTACAATGGGTGATGGTTTCATTCTTTCCATTGTAGCTCCAGAGCAAGGTGCTAAAAGTGGCAATTGTTCAGGTGTTTTTGTTTTTTTTGTAAGATACTTGAAAGGGTTGTGTCTTGTGAAACAGGTTGGTGGAGTGGCATACATGAAACCTGAAACACAAAATAGCCGCTTTTATGTGTAATTTTGTTTTTGTGCTGAATCTTTGTCTTTTTTTAAAAAAAATTCTTCTATGTCGAACAAAGAGAATTGTGTGGTTAGGTATTCATTTGCTAAACAGAGGAATTTCTGGATTCCAATTGATTGTATGTGTCCCTGCAGGTTTCCTTATCGCTGACACAGCCCCAAATATTTGCACATAGCAAAGTGACTCCGCCCACCTTAGTCGCCTTACCAGATAGGGGATGACTCACTGCCATAGTGTCCCAACCTGTCCAGACACTTGGCTTATGATTAATGCACGTTTGTATGCACTGACACAGACACACATTTGTTTTGTCTTGTGTTTGGTTTGTTAAAGGGATGGATGCGGTGGGTTTTGTCTGCGCACATGGAGTAATTTTGTCACTGCAACATTGTTTGTTTTTTGAGGGGGGTTTTGTGCCAATTATTTTATCTACCTAGTTTTAACTTTTTATATAAAGTTGTATTCAAACTTTTACTCCTCCCACCCACCCCCAACACCAGTGCAAGCACCACTTGGTAGACCACGGTTGGTGGTTGACTATAGAAGTCCCAATTTTCCCTAAATTGGTACAAATTGTCTAATCTTCCTCTGTTCACATATGGTAGCTCTTGCTACCCTAAAGGATTATTGGAACATGGTTGAATTTCATCTTAACTCCTGGGGGATGGTTGGCGAAGCTTGTTAAGAAGCCAAAGTTGTTCAAGAAGAATTAGAAAGCACCCAGTTTGCATTTAAATGGGTTTGAACAGCCATGGAACCAAAAATCATACAGTCTTCGTATACCTACTTCTGTTATTGGTGGCTTCTTTTTTTTTTGCGTAGACCTTTAATCCTCCATTCTAACTAGACCGGTTGTATAATTTGAAGACTTCAGGTCCAACTGCTTGTTCACACTTCTCCTGATTTATTAATGACTTTCCAGTAGACTTTTCTAGGTGTGTTCCATCTTCTTCCCTGGAGCTAATGACTTTAATGATCTGAATATCAAGGTTTATTTTTAGCACTCATGCCCTACTAATGAATAGATCCTTGTTCGTGTGATGTGAAGGGGTCCTCACAGTTGGTACAAAGCCTTGTTCCTCCACAGCGGTTGTGAGGGAATATAATTATAAGTACGGAAGATTCATCAGCAGCCATATTATATTTTGTAGAAGACACTGCTAATTATACCAGCAATTACTGCTTCGTACTGTTCATTTAATGAGATGGGATGAGCACTGACGGCATTCTCAGTCTTGTGCATCTGCTTTTAGTAATATTACTCAATTCCATTAGAAGTAGTGTGGCCCTTTTGTTTTATTCAGTTGAGATCTTATTTGGTTGGTTTTATAATAATCTCTGAACTTGTTGTCATTGTCTTGTATTCGTCATGCTACTTGCCTTAAGACTTCGCTGTGGACATAATGAAAAAGGATGATTCCTACTGTCATTTATTTTGGGTGCAGAGGAAATCTAGTTTACAACTGGTTTCTACACTTTTTTTCCAAAATGTTTTAAACATTTTTGTTTTTGTGCTATCTTTCAAAAAGTTATGAATTAAGTCCGTTATTGTGGTGTTTTTTTATCTGCAATGTAAATATTTATTGTATTACTTCTATCTCTTACAGAGGCAGCTGGCATTTGACAACGTAAACCTATCAACGTCTATTTTCACTGGGTTGTTTTCCGCATATGATGGGTATGAAGAGGAGCAGGCGGTGCCCACCGGCCTGGACTCTCTGTCGCACGGTAAGTGTTACTATGGAAATGGTTGCCACCCCTATAAGCTACAAGGTTACTACAAATTATGTAATGGTGCTAAAGTTATCCGTAATATGAAATTAATATTTTAATGTCTTTTTTCAGATTCCTACGGCTGTGAGTTTCCCCTTCTGACCCCATGCAGCAAAGCAGTAATGAGCCAGGCTTTAAAGGCCACATTTAATGGTTTCACGAAAGAACAGCGGCGCCTTGGGATCCCCAACAGTAAGTACGATTCGATAAGTCTTTTCTGCCTTTTTTGTGCTTCTAGCACAGGCTGGTCTGTATTTCAGCACTGATATACAGACCACACTGGGTAAGAAGCACCACATCAGAGAGCAACAGCCCCAGGCAGAGAAGAGAACCTGAACTAGTTTTGAAAGCTACAAGGTCCTAGAATTTTTATTGCACTATTGCTGAGCATGCACTGAGTAGTGTCACATCTAATCTGTTCAGTTCCCCAAAGCATTTAGAAAGCTGCTCCCTTTTTGATCGTATAGTTTGTCTAGTTTTTATATCTCCGCCTGTGTTTATATTGTACCCGGCTTCCGGGATAAGCATAATATGCCACCCATACTGAAATCAACCTCCTTGTAAAATAAGATACAGATGCTGTTTGTTTTAAGAATGGAACTAGTACTTATCGAGGCCTAGATGTGTGTGTGTGTGTGTGGGGGGGAAGCTGAATGAGTGTGATGTCACAGGAATTTCCATTCTTTAAGTCTGTTGTGCAACAGCTAAAAATTTAGAGCATGTTCTTAGATTTCTCAGCGTGACCCCGTGTTACTCATCTCCGCTCCTTTTTCGGAGAACAGGGTTTTCAATTTCCCCAGACTAGATAGAGAAACTTTTTTTTTTTTTCTTAATTAATAGATCATGACATCGTTCTAACAAATGTAGGATTTAATAGTCTGTTAATATGAAATACAAAAACAAATCATCAAACTTTGACATTTAAAGATGCAAATTATATAATATAACCATTTAAGTTCGTTTCATTCATGAAACAATAATTGTCCATGGTGTATTTAATAAAGGTAAAAATCTTAATATAAAGGAAAGAAAACTGATTTATAAATGAGTTTATCATATGCAACAAGTTTTAAAACTAGTTCTGTATTGGCTGGAATGGTGTCCAGCCAATCGGCTCCGAACTGTCAATTTTCAAACACTACAGGTAGGAGGAGCTTATTGGCTGATGCACCTTTTATCTTACGCAACTAGTTTTAAAAACTTATTGCATATGTTCAAATTGATAAATCCGCAAATTGGTTTGTTATAGATAGATAGATATATAATGGAACTTGTGGAGAGATTCTGTACTGGTTTAATTTAGGGAAGAATTCTTGGTTACGTGTGTGTGTGTGTGTGTGTGTGTGTGTGTGTGTGCGCGCGCGCGCGCGTGTCCATCTGGAACATTATAAAATCAGAGTAGTGCAGAGCATTTTAATTCCGCCAACTCCTTTTTGGTTTCCTCTCATCTTCTATACTGATTCTGGTCCTCTTACGATCACAATTAATTCCATTGCTCTCTTTACTTCTAGATCCGTGGTTGTGGAACGAGAACCACGTCTACCAGTGGCTTCTATGGGCCGTAAACGAGTTTTCTTTGTCAAACGTGAACTTTCAGAAGTTTATCATGACCGGCCGGGATTTGTGTAATCTGGGAAAAGAACATTTTTTAGAGCTGGCCCCAGACTTTGTGGGGGACATCCTCTGGGAGCATCTGGAACAGATGATGAAAGGTAATTATACAGCTGAGTAAATGCAATAGATGTGGTCCACAAAACACTACGGGGGGTGCTCAGTTGAAAAACAAGCAATCTCTCTGTTATAGGGCTGTCCCCTTTTGCTATAGATCATGTATGAAGACAGATTATATAGGTTTATTTAACATAATATTACCATAACTGTCATTTTAAAAATCTACAGTTGGATCAGTGGTCAATGTCGCTATTTTACCATTGGATCCTTCACAATATTCCACCCTTCTGTCCCATAAAGTGACTCCCCATAAAGACCTATTCCAAAGATATTATTGGAAATGATAAGGAAATTAGTAACTTTTTTTTAAACAAGGTTCTTTATTTTATCTTTCAGAACCGGAGAAGGCCCAGGAGCAGTATATGGCCAGCTCCAGGCAATGTCCCTCTTCCCAGTGGGTCAGCAATGACTCTTTAGGTAAGTGTCTCTTTTATATACTGATTCTAGGGTACTTATGTAGTATCTGGGCTGCCGATTTCTAAATCGGGTCGGATCGGGAGATCGCATCGCATCGCATGCGACCATGCGATTCGATGCGATGCGATGCGATGACCCGATTTTTCCATAGGAATCAATGTTAAAATGGACTGAGTCCATTTTAACATGGAATTCAATGGGAAAAATGGGTCCTTTTCATACCCCTACTATCCAAGTGGGCATGGAGTTGGATATAAACCTGTGGCGAGCGTAGCGAGCCACCGAGCCCGAAGCGTGGCGAGCGAAGCGAGCCCCGCGAGGGGACGAATACCGTCCCCTCGCGGGGCTCGCTTCGCTCGCCACGCTTCGGGCTCGGTGGCTCGCTACGCTCGCCACAGGTTTATATCCAACTCCATGCCCACTTGGATAGTAGGGGTATGAAAAGGACCCATTTTTCCATAGGAATCATTTTAACATTGATTCCTATGGAAAAATCGGGTCATCGCATCCGATATCGGATGCGATGCGATGCGATATCGCATCGCATCGCATCTGATTGTATGCCTTAACTTAAGGCATACAATCAAAAAATCGGCAGCCCAGATACTACATAAGTACCGATTCTAGTGCTGGTGAATAAATGATCTTTGTAAATTCATATGAATGTTTAATTAAGGATAACCTCTCTAACACTATATTGTAGATTTTCTGAATGCGCAGTACTGTATAGTTATTGTATAGGTAAAGTCTGCCCAGTGCTGCCTGTGATTTCAGTTTACTACTAGGAAACATACAGTATATTGTATTGCAATTGGGTATCACAGTTAAAGGGTAAGGTCACCCAAAAGTGTTGGTTTTGAGAGTGATTATGCCACACATAAGGGGGGTATTCAATCTCTGACTAATTTTTTGCCAAGTGAAAAAAAAAAAGGAATCGCCTATCGGTATTCAATCATGGGCATCTTCCGACCGTTTTTGAGTACATTTTTGCGTGAATTCGTTGCAATTCCGCCGATTTGTGTGTGGTTTTCGCCGATGCTGGATTTTTTGCTCAGCCAAAAAATCAGCACAGGGATGGAATTGGTCGAGCCGATTACGCGCTAAAAACAGGTGAAAAGTGCATATTCAGCCAGGATTGAATACCCCCCCCAAAAAGTCTTAAATGTTGGAGCTTTAATAGTTTCTAATAATAATATATCCTTTATTTATATGGCTATGCAGCAGCGCCCACTTATACCCCTTTCATATCGGACCTGCGGTATTGCCAGGTTGGTGAGGTATGGACCCGTGTCTAGTTGTGGTGTGAAAGCACCATGTGTTATAACTTGGGTCGAACAACCCGGCAATTTGAACCAAGGTTATAAGAAGGGTTAAACCTGGGTTACCCTCTGTATAATGGGTGACACGGATTTAGTGTGAAAGCATCAGACCCAGGATCGCCATGTGAAAGGGGTATTAGAGGTGCATGAAGAAATGGGCAAAACAAGATCCCCAGTGAGTTTCCGAAAAGATAATATAGGACAATTACAGGGTACATAAACTTGAAATAAGTATCGGGGTGGCAGGAAACTGAAGCAGGAGGGCGGAATACCCAAGCCAGTCCAAATTTATTGTTATTAAATAATATGTTGTTGTATATGAAATGCGTCTATTTTACTCTACATGTTACCATCTTTATTTTGTATTTTTTAGGCTTCAGTATGGATCCCTCGCATTGTGGATCACAAGTTCCCAATTACCCCAAAACCGAAATATACAGTGATCTGTGCCAAGCGCCCCAAGTCCCAAATCTCGTTCCGGTTAAACAAGAGTTCCAAAGTTATTCATGTATGAAATCGAATTACTCCTCTGTGACCCAGGACTTTGGGCGAAACAACATGAATGTGCTACTAAACTCTCTCAGTTCTGGTAAGTCCAGAGAGGAACGGATGTATGTGTGTAACTTTATTGCATAATAATCGTTTACAATAGAAGAGGCCTAAATTAATTTACTCTTCCAATTTCCACCAGGCAAATCCATAGACTTGGATTCTGTGGACAGTGGCACAGAGAGTTTTGAAGGCTCAGAATCCCTTCTCCAGTCGTGGACCAGCCAGTCCTCCTTGGTGGACATGCAGCGTGTCCCATCCTATGAGAGTTTTGAGGAAGAAGCCAACCAGTCCTTGTGCTTAAACAAACCATCCATGTCTTTTAAAGATTACATTCAAGACCGAAACGACCCAATGGAACAGGGCAAACCAGTTATCCCAGCAGCTATTCTTGCTGGTTTCACAGGTAAGGTAATGAATGGAGTGTGTCTTGTACACAAAGGTTTACTGTTAATTGAAAAGCTGGTTCCTCTCTAACCTCCAATATCCTAGTATGTCCTTGACCTTTCTATATATGACTTTGTGTCTCGGTAGACAGCAATAGGTTGACTTCAACCAAGTCTACATGAGTTGTTTAGTACCTATGTCAAAATCTAAGCCTGTCGACCCCCAATTAGTGTGCTGCGTACCCTCTCATGGCTTTGCTCACCACATTTCACTTGGCACGCTTTATCATTCCCAATCGGAGTCCACGTGGTAAAGTTTGATAGTCCCCCCCAAAAAATAAAGAAAAAAATTGTGAAAAACTCCATGACCTTTTGCCAAGGTCGGCCTATCCTTCAGATACCGTTATTTGTATGTCTTAACTGTTTATTGGGCCAACACTGTGGCCTCTACAAATGAACCACAGAGCTGAACGCTGGCATGAAATTAGGTTTACATTATGCGTGTAACCTCTGATCTATCACTGTGCACCCCCGGGATGCGAGTTTTTAAAAGTAGAGATATTGCCCATAGAAACCAATAAAATTCTACTTCTCATTTATCTAGCACCTTCTAGAAAATAATAGCTAGAATCTGACATTAACTCCAGTTCTAGAAGCTCACATTTTTGTAAATATTCCCCATTGTGTCTAGAATTTTCTAGTATGTGCTAGGTTCTTCGTCCATTTTCTTTTGGTGTAAAAGCAATGGTATGGAGAGAACTGGGGATACAGACCATGTTAACACTGTGTTGCTTATTATATTTCAGGGAGTGGACCAATTCAGCTATGGCAGTTCTTGCTGGAATTGTTGACTGACAAGTCATGCCAACCCTTTATCAGCTGGACTGGGGATGGATGGGAATTCAAGCTCACCGACCCAGACGAGGTTTGTACTCTAGCAGGCCATAGTTTCTAGGCTGGCAACAGGCCTAACTTAAATAGATTAACTTATCCGTCTAGCAAAATATCAGTCATCGGGAATGTTATCGCAGCTGCTTGTTATCAACCATCGCTTGCTGGTCATGAGAACTTCCCAGGCTGATTAGAAGGCAGAAGTCCATTTCAATATATGTACACCAGTGTCCAGCATACGCCAATCATCATTTTTATACTACGTGACTTTATTTTTCAGGTTGCACGGAGGTGGGGAAAAAGGAAAAATAAGCCTAAAATGAACTATGAGAAGCTGAGCCGGGGACTGAGATACTATTATGATAAGAACATTATTCACAAAACGTCAGGAAAGCGCTACGTGTACCGGTTTGTGTGCGATCTACATAACTTACTGGGCTACACAGCGGAGGAACTACACACAATGCTTGACGTTCAGCCGGACAACGATGAATGAATGGACTAATGGATGGAACAGCGTTGACCAAAAGCGCACAATTGTACTGTGAAAAACAACTCCCAAAAACTGACCCTTTATAGTCACTATTGATGGACCTTTATAGATGACCAATATCGTGGACTTGTTTGAGGGCTCAGCAGGCCAACAAATTGAGACCTTCTAGTTGGTGGGTTTTTTGATGTGTTCTTGAGACGCTCCGGAGGTGCAACCAATGGCGCTTAAGAAGACTACAGTGCTAACTTAAAGACAATTGCACAGGGAAGTGTGAAACATTCATTGTGTTGATGGGGGGAAAGGTGGAGAGGAGAATCGTCAGCCAACCAAACCTAAATGACATCACACGTGATCAGAATTGTGGTTTTTAATTTTGTAAAATATTAAAACGGACAAAAACCTCTCACAATTTTAATCGCTAATCCACCATGGTCTCAGAGACTGCACTTTTTGAACACCTAATTTTTCCTCTCATTACTTTTTATGGCCATTGTGATTTTTTTGTTTGTTTGTTTTTGTTTTTTCAAACCATTTCAAGCCGCATGTACATTTTATTAAGAGTTTTTCATATTTGCTTTATTATTATTTGTTCCAGAAGGGATAACTATATTATTATTCTTGTCGTTATTATTTGAATTTCAGATGTTGATGATATTTGCGTCTTGTTTTTTTTTTTTTTTTTTTTTTTTAAAGAGCTAATTACAGCATTTAAAATGCTTTCGCTTTGTGTATCTATATTTGCTCTATAATACCAAGGGGGTTAATCAGCCCTCATCACACGGCGGCAAATTGAACGACTGCGTATGGCTCGTAGTATACATGCTCAAGGCCATCCTGAGATAAATTCCTTCTACTTTTTTTTATGGCTGGCCGTACGCAAGTTGATTGACAGGAAGCAAAGTTTGGGGTTGGAATCTGGCCATTTTCATGGAGTGTCAGGAAAGCCCAGGAGTTTCAGGGAAGGTTTGTGACGTCCGCTCCGGCCTTGATCAGCCTATTGCACTATCCAAGTAGGTTCTGCACATAGTGGAAAAATCTGGGCATAGATATTTTTTGGGCTTTACAAATTACTTCTGAATAACCCCTCAAGTCCTTTAGAGCTTGCATTAATGAGCAGACTATTTTTTCCAAATGTGATTTAAATAAAGTTAGGTGACACTGCACATTGCCAATCCTCTGATTTGAAGGGCATGAGTCTGACTGGAGGCGGCCATATTGGGTGCTGGAGAAATACAGGAATGTAAACTATCCATTCGCTAGTAACCGGTGCCTCATGAACATTTAATGGCTTAGTCATATGTTACTAGTGATTGGATACTTTGCATTCATGTGATTTTGGTTCACACCATAAAACGCTGTAGAGGACCGGATTATTCCACACTTTGTTTTCTAATAAAGGGTTTCCCAATCCTGTATATATTGGGTTTTGCTGTATTTCTAATGCCAACAGATTTCATGATTTGAATGCTGTATCTCGATCATATCTGCCTCCACTCCTTAGTTGTGGAGGAATTTTGTGTAGCAGCTATTTTTACTGCAAAATATTCTACTGGACATGTGTTATTTTATTTGTTTCTCTTGTTTTGTCTTTTAAGAAAGTTTTATTGTATTTTTTTAACGAAAGTGCCTTGTAAAATAAAGCGTATTTTTCTGTATAAAGTCGTTGGGACCGTAGGAGATGCCAATGGAACGAATTCTAATTAAACTTTTTTTTTTGTTGGGACGTTCTATATGTTTTTTTGTGTTTTATTCGTTTTGTGACTATTCTCCCCCCTCATTATTTCACTGTTTTGTCCATTCTGATCACACGCCGTCACAGCTCTTGATAGTCAGCTGATGTTCATGATCTTGGATATTATATTGTGGTTACTGTTAGACCCAAAGTTTGTTTTAGATCAATGCAGAATATATTCTCTTATTTTGATTTTATAACACCATGCTTATGAGGCATCTATCGTGTACCCTGGATCTAGCAGGTTTTGGGTACAGAGGGAAAGATGATTCATACAAATATAGTATGAACGTAGCACTGACGTAGCTAAAATTGTGCATAATTCCTGAAGAAAGGGGTCTGTTGGGTGCATTTAATATATTTGGCCGGAGATATATTGACCTGGAAAGACCCGGGATACTTGTCATGGAAAAAAATGTGTGAGTTTTGAGCTACTAGAATCCTAAAGTCTGAACACAATTGTCTTCGACATTCAGACCCGGCCGCTATTTCCACCGGCGCAAATAGCAGCAGCTGCCGCCTATTCAATGCTGCTGGAATTGACCGCATTGAAGGCAGGTTCCAACAAAACATTCACAACTTTAAAACCAGCTGGATCTGTTTTGTTGAAAATGGCCCCAGGTTGTCGAATTTGCTGCCGTTTTCACTGTACCCTATTGGTACACAAGATAATAGAATGAGTCCTGTACATGAGAGAGGAGGGTGTAATTTTATTGACCGCATTGAAGGAATTGGGACACAGGTTTCACACAGATGTACACGTCTATACGGTGCGCAGATTGTGTCTGAAGTTTGGTTCTGATTTTAGCTATGTATTGTTCCTCCAACACTTAATATAGAGGGGGAGATTTTTTGTAAATCTATGAAAAAAGTAGAGGAGCAAAGTCCCAATCGCCTACTGTCATTTTACAGGCTGGACTAGAAAAAAATACAGACGCTATTTAGTTGCTATGACAACTTCTTCACTTTATCTGTCTCAAAATTTGATAACTCTGCCCCAGATGATGAATTCATAAGAAAAAAATGAAAGCTACACTACCACTAATGAGGAGGCGGAACAATTTAACTCCACCCACTCCCAGTAGCTGCCTGGCGAGTGTCTCTCTGCAGCGGGTGCTCTCCTGATCTCAGTGGTTATTTTCTCAGCCTGCAACCAAGAACCATATGATGATTTAGCAGATGGTGTAGCTAAACATTGTGGTTTCTCTTTGGTCTTCAAGCTCTCTCTCCTGTTCCACCCTGAAAGTGCAGCTTTCTCCAACACTGTGGGAAGTTACCTTCGTCAAGCACTTACACTGGGGGTTCCCAAACTTTTTGGAATCACGGCACCCCTGAGTTTTTTTTTGGTTTGTTTGTTTGCGGGATAATCATTTACAAGGCAAACCAAACCTTGTAAATAACTTCCCTTTAAAAAAAACCTCTGCTGGTTCTACAAGAGTCTCTCGTGCTGTACCGTCGCACACTCTTGTGGTTATCCGCCAGCATGCAATAGTTCTGCTTTGCTCTGTGTTTTTATTTAGTGTTGTAGTTACTGCTGGACACTCTGCTAGTACAGTCCTCTATCTCCAGCAGCACGCGGAATAGGCAAGGCAAGGCCAGAGACACAATCATTAGGAGCATAGTATGTTCCATCTGGGCTAGTGGGCAGGTCAGAGGTCCATAAATATGATGGACATCGGGCACAGTCATTATGGCAAGGACATCTGGGCAAAAATACACTGCAAGATCAGTAACAAATGTCCATGGCCCGTTTCTCTACAAAAATAAAACTGGGGTGGGGTCATCCAATGACAATACAGTACAGCCCAGTGAGTGACTACCTACTATGTGCTGAACCTGCTGTAATTATGTGCCATTGACTTCTGTCTCTGGCTGATATCGTACACTCTTGCATCAGGAATGGGAAGTAATTACGCACTGGGCAGTTTGGCACAGAGAGGCAGTTGCACAATTTCTAACACGACAGGACTCAGTTGTGGTTATTTTATTTGAGCTGCTTTTTATGCAATAAACCAGCGGCAGCTGCAGTACCTGCATATAGGCCCTTATTCAGATCTGATCGCACTACAAATTTGTTCTCAAAATGGGCAAAACCATGTGCACTGCAGGTGGGGCAGATGTAACATGTGCAGAGAGAGTTAGATATGGGCGGGGTGTGTTGAAACTGAAATCTAAATTGCAGTGTAAAAATAACGCAGCCAGTATTTACCCTGCACAGAAACAAAATAACTCTCACAAATCTAACTCTCTCTGCACATGTTACATCTGCCCCACCTGCAGTGCACATGGTTTTGCCCATTTTGAGAACAAATTTGTACTGCAATCAGATCTGAATAAGAGCCATAGTGCAGGACGAAAACTGCATACACCCATACATTACATATATGATAACATGCATGTAATATAGGTGCAGGCTGGTTCTTACAGGGATAGGATGTGCTGGGTGGATCCTGAGCCGTGCAGCAATCGGGACTCAGCATAAGGCTACATACACTTCTAAGCCCCTCCCCAGACTCCTCTAAAACTATCCAATGGGAGTCTTGAGGCAGGCTTTGCAGGACTGTGTCAAGTCCGAATCCTGGGTGTGTTGCAGGGCTCCAGGCACACTCTGGGGGGAACCAGCCAGCACATATATTACAGACATGATAACACCTAGGTCGGTACAGCGAGGAGCCTGGTCTGGCATGAGGGCAGGTGGTGAATGATGCTGTACAGGTGGCGAAACAGGGGGTGCGGACAGATGATCAAGTCTCCATGACCTGTCCCCACTACACAATGCTGAGATTACCGGCATTGCAAGTCAGGGGACGGGGCCACGATGACGAGAGTCAACACGAATCATGTCACCCGAAGCCATCTAGGACCACCCTGGTCAGCTGCATGGGGAAAAAGGGGGTGGGGGTTTGCTGGGAGATGAAGGCATTTTTCTGGAGCCTCCCGGCTGTCTCAGAAGACAAAGATGATCAATAAACTGTCATTATTAGGGACCCATATAATGGTCACGGCAGTACTGGTTTTAGTGGCATTACCATGACGTGGGGCCCAATACTGAGTAACCTTGCTCCTAGGTAAAACCATGTGGGGCAGATTTAAAATAGCTGTCCAGCATTTGTGGGCTACATGCAATAGCAGCCAGTATTTACCCTGCATTCAAAAAAAAAAGTTATATATTTGCACCCCTTGCATTGCAACATGGTTTATACAGGTACACAGGGCCTAATTCAAGTGTGTATGCAATGGCTGATTACTGCGCAATAGAGCGATTATCATCCGGCTGCACATCACAATGAGCATACTCAAAGGGGCTGCTGCGATCTCACTCACAAAGAGGGTTACACGGAGCAGTGATGGACAGGAAGTGACCCGCTCCGTAGCCTAGAGAATCCCCATTGCATTTGGCTACAAACCATAGGGCCTGATTTCTGGTTGACTCAGTAAACTGCGAAGATCGGAGCTTACCGAGTGCCGTAAAGCCCGCCCAGCCATTGCCGTTTCCCATTGCAACCGTGGGAGGGGATGTGTACTGAAGACACACCCCCTCGCATGCCGCCGCTGCAGGAGAAATCATTTGATTTGTCGCCCAGAGCCGCCGCCGCCACCACCACCACCCATTCCCTCCCTGGGCGAACCCCCCAGCGAGTGAGCATCTTGCCGCGGCAGACCATCGGTACAGGGACCGAATTCGGATCACTACGCGTGACCCCGAATCGACCGCACAGTTACTTGCATTTTCTTCCCTTATTCCTAGTAAGGCCCTTAGTCCAACATTGTGTTCTAACACAGAGGAATGTGCAAAATGAAAGAAATGCTTCCACTAGGGTAACTGTGGTTTGGACACCAATAACAAACCATTAACTTACTACAAGCTCCGCATCTCAAGATAAAGGCTAATTAAAAGGCTCACATTCAATGCATGTAAAACACATGGAAATATTTTCCACAGTTTGTTTATAACCCCTTCAGATAACACAGGAAAACTCATTATTGTGACATTAACGCTGCTTTTTTGTACTGATTTTACTTCATGGGACAGCGGGGAACGGGGAGAAGTAAGTAGGAGGAAAAGCTGAATGCACAATAGGATTTCTGGGATTGTTAAGTGATATACACATAGTTGCCTACTTTTGAATAAGCAGGCCTGGGAGATTGTGAAGGTGGCATCTTGTGCCAGGGAGATTGTGAAGGTGGCATCTAGTGCGGACATGCACTGCTACATCTAAGAGGTGCGTCATAAATTGACTTGCATCCAAATGTAGATGAGCCCCAAAGCAGTTTAGTAAGAGCTACTGTTGAAGAAAAGACACTTATACTTGTCAGGGCTTGTTCATGTATTGCAGTGGGGTCAAACTCATGGCCCTCCAGCTGTTGTGGAACTACAAGTCCAGGCATGCCATGCCACAGATTCTATATAGTGGATATTCACTGGAGTCCAGTGGATATTTCAAATATAGTGCCAGCTCTTGATCCAATCAGAACTTGTTGTCCGCCAGCCAATCGATAACTGCGGCTGCCAGTCTGTGAGGTCTGAAATACAAGCAGCTGGCACCACATTTGAAATGTCTGTCAGCCACAGCATAGGAGCTGAGCAGTGGATAGCGGCAATCGATCGGGGGGGGGGGGGGTGTGAGGGGGTGGCTAGGGCGCTGCGGTAAGCGGCCATGCAGATGGTGCTGCCAGATGGTGCACCCACAGTGCAAATGCATACCTCACCAACTGTTCCGATTATAGCACGGCATCTGTAAAGTGCAGGGAGAACGTGGGGCCTGCCCAGCACTTCATTGAGTACTGGACACAAACCCAAAATGAGGCTAACGGGTACATAGCACTAGACCACACCCTCTCTCAGAACGCCCGCTCACTGACGTTGAGCCCCCCACTTTTCCAGTTGGCTGTGCCTTTGGCGAGGCTGGCCCCGACGTCTGTGCCTACAGTTGAGAGGTATGCAAATGTGCTGTGGGCAAGGTACCACTGGTACACACCTAGTTACAGTCCTGTTGCTAGACTCTTCAGGGAGTCAGGGAGATTGATACTATTTCAGGGAGTCTTTTGCATTCTGCAGGAGGGTAGTCCCTGACTCATACAACCCCCCTGCAATAGATACTAAATAGAGGACACAGGAAGAGTTGTTCATTCAGCTCTTCCATGTACCCTGAATGTAAGGGGAAGGGCGTACTGTACATTATTCTTGGAAAGTTTATTTTGAAATCGTAATAATTCCACCACACAAAAGTCCCATTTATTATTGCGGTTTGAAAAAAAACACAATTCGATACACTCTCCTCAAAGAGGAAAGCGCAAAATGTTACAACACAGTGAATATAAACAAACCAATGTATTCGCTTAGGAACATAATTTGCATGATATAATCAGATTATCTTCCATTTTCCCCACATACTTTGATGACACGTCCCTCTCTTTTTCCTATGAATGGCTTTAGACGTGCCAAGCTATGGATTTAGTCATAGACACGATCATTTCCAGGGAGCGTACTCAAGACTGTTGTATAATTCGCACAAATAATAATTATACATTTATACACCAACATCACATTTTCAGTCTATTGATGTCACAAAGGACACCATTACACTTTCGACACAACATCATTTTGTCCATTCAAATGAAAAAAATGTTGTGTAAAATAAGATTATATTTGCTATATAAGGTAACATTACAGGTCATTATGATGGAATCGGTACATCTGTCAGAATGAACTTAGGTCTACAGTCATTAGGTCGACCCCACTAGGTCGACTGGCAGGAAGGTCGACCTGACTTAAGGTCGACATGGGCCAAGGTCGACATGACTTAAGGTCGAATTTGCATAAAGGTCGACATGAGGAAGGTCGACTGGTCATAAGGTCGACATGGGTTTTTCAGGGTTTTTTTATCCGAATGTCGACACAGTCGACATGGACACAGTTGGCAATGAGAATCGGACCCTCGCATCGCTCGCTTCGCTCGCAATGCTTCGGGCACGGTGCCTCGCTGCGCTCGGCACACTATTTTATTCTCCCACCACGCCCTAGTGGATGGTAGGGCATGAAATACCGCCTGTCGGCACATGTCGGCTCAAAAAACAGTGAAAAACCCATGTCGACCTTATGACCAGTTGACCTTCCTCATGTCGACCTTTATGCAAATTCGACCTTAAGTCATGTCGACCTTTGCCCATGTCGACCTTAAGTCAGGTCGACCTTCCTGCCAGTCGACCTAGTGGGGTCGACCTAATGACTGTAGACCTAAGTTCATTCTAATAGATGACCGATTCCCATTATGATGGATAGAAAGGTTTTCTTGGCAATTGTCATAACTATTTTAACAAATTCACTTGGCATACAAAGGGTTAACATCAAGATTGACTATGTACTGTACCTTGTACATTACGGAGGGTAGAGAGTAACTATGAGGTGCATTATTGATTGGTGTGCATAGAGAGAGGCTGTATCACAAGCTGTATGGATATAATTCCGGGATTGTCTTCATTGTGATGGTTTTAATGGAAATGACACCGTATGATGCTAAAATAGAGTAAATGCCAGCAAGCCTTTTTTTCTCTCTCATCTTATGACCATGAATCTCGTGGCTTATTAAACTATTATTACGTTTATTTTGGTTCATTGGATTTGGAATATGAGTATAGTGCAGTAGTCATACTTTTGAAAACTAGAATCAAAGAGATTACGGTAGGATGTGCCGTGTAAAGCAATTTGACCTTGTGTGAATTCATTCCTAAGCATATAAGTATATACTCGAGTATAAGTCGACCCGAATATAAGCCGAGGCACCTAACTTAAAAACAAAAAACTGGGAAAACTTATTGACTCAAGTGGGACCCTCACTCGAGTATAAGCCGAGGGGGGCTTTTTCAGCATAAAAAATGGTCTGAAAAAGTAGGCTTATACTTGAGTATATATGGTAAGTATATTTTCGGTGTATTCAATTTTATTTTATTGTGAACACTGACTGCATCTTGTAGGCACTACCTATATATATATATTGCTGGGTGTGCTGTTTTCTATACTAGTATAGCACTAGACAAATCAGAATATACGCCAGATACTCTAATTAAACACATTTGTCATTCACTAGCAGCAGTAGCACACTATGGATGAGTGCACACCATAAGAAGACCCTGTGTGATCATATGCTTCTGTCTCATCAGCAGGGACTCCTGCTACAATAAATCACTGTATTTGCAAAGAAACTACTTAGTGACACTCCTGTCAGAATCTGAAGAATCTGGTAGATTAAAAATACAATGTAGGGCAGCAGGAGAGTTATGACTGAAACAGGAGTCTCCTGCAGAGTGCAGGAGGGTAGACAACTGTTTGCACAGGTCCGAATTCGGCCCCTCTGACAGGCAGGGAGTATTCCGGAATGGGCATTTCATGGGTGTGTCCACAGGAATGGTGGGCGTGCCCATAGAAACACTGGGTGGGCCTCAGCAGACGCAGGCACATTTCCCTGCCTGCTCAGGAACCATCAAAGGATTTCTCCTCTGTGTGGACGCTAGCAAACGGATGTGTACACGCACGCATTCATGTGCAGCCCTGCCACACAGAGGGGGGGCATGCATTTGGCGGGGTGGCGCTAATCTGCTTACTGGGTTCCAGACACACGCAGCCCAGTGAGCAGGTCTATACCAGGCCTTAAGACTCCACCTCCACACTTTCACCTGAGGTTCTTGAAAGTCAGGATTGGCGTGGGGGTGATGGTGAGAGCAGTAAGCTGAAGATTTTTCTGGAGTGCCAAAAACCGGCCTTGCTTATCTCTTATGAGCAATTACATACATTAGCAAGATGCAGGCAAAATAAAGGCAGACATATGAGTCTTTCCACAACCGATAATCAGGACATCAGTGATTCACCTAAAGAGCTCATCAAATTACTACAGAGGAATACTAATCTATCCTTGCAACATCACAGTGTCATGATGTATGGCACATGTGAGTGGATTTAAAGGTTGACTCAACATCACAATGTGGCCAATGAGAAATGTCTGGGATTTTTAATCCATGCATCACATGACTTGCACTGTAATCCATGCATCACATGACCTGCAGTTTAATCCATGCATCACATGACTTGCACTGTAATCCATGCATCACATGACCTGCAGTTTAATCCATGCATCACATGACTACACAACACACACCTGTATAATACAAATAGCAGCGTGTAGAAAAACAATAAATAAACCACCTTATCTAGAGTAGGCCACAAAATTGGAATCTTTTGAGTATTAAAAGTTAGATAAAATCAATTCAAGATAGTTTGCAGATGCACATGGCAGTGGCACATTAATACACAGACATAAAAAATACCTCCCAACTTTAGAAGATATGGAGGAGGGACACTCTGCTCGGTGGAGGTGCACCCTCGAAATTTTGGGGGCGTGGCCAAGCGGAAAGTCAGCGTGGCCTATAATTGCGTCCCTTTTGCGAGGCCACGTCCTGTTTTGGGCGCTGCGGGGGGCACGGCTAGCGGCTCTGTGAGCTGCTGACCATGCCCCCAGGCCCTCAGGCTGCAGGAATAGACACTGTGCATAATCGCATATGCACAGCGTCTATTCACGAGTGACATGGGGGGGACTCCCAACTCATGTTGTAGGCAAGGCTGCACTCTCTGTAGGAAGGTGCACTGGTGTTACCTATTACCCTATGGGTGAATTCAAAAAGTGGCTACAGTTCCATTTCCAGATTTAGTCTTTTGTACAGGCACTTGCAGCGCCACAATAGGGCATCTCTGTGCCCCTGGATACCGGCGCTGGCATTGTCATGTAGGCATAGTGGGCCTGTTTCTGAGTTGCATGATACAGAAATGTCTATTGGCCATCACCCATATGCAAATAGCTTGCAAACTCCTTTATGTGCAAGGATTGAGGCACCTACATTTAGCGACTGATTGCTGCTTCCTGTTTTACACAGGAGACAGAGCGTAGAGTGGCAATCCAAAGCCTCTCTGCTCACTGCACAATGGCCCTTATTCTGATCGGTGCGGCCAGATCCGAATATGCGGCCAGGACCGTGCGTGCGAAACCCCGCCTTCCATACGGATCACCAACTCCGTCCGTATGCGGTAAGAAGCTGGCCGAACGGACCACATGTGTATTTTTCACGGAATACGCCTCCTCCATCTCAGGGAACCTCCCCCATCATTCGATGGTCGCAGACCATCGAATGCAGGACCGAGTGGTCCACCAGCTCCCGCAACCTCAGACCACACGGACATTTTTCCGTGCAAAAGCAGGGATCTGGGCGGGCAGCTGACGTCCGGCGATGTCATATGTCCGCCCCCTACACGTGCGTCACGGCCGCATTACCATACGTACGCCCAGCGTTTTCATGGGAACGCCCATGAAACGCGGGGTGTAAACATATGGTAATGAGCCCAAACTGCCCTTCACGCCCCTCTCCACCCCCTGTTCGTAGTGTACACATTTCATGCGGAATGTTGCCGTGCGTCCGGCTCGCACATGCGCAGAGACGCCTCTGCACATGCGCAGACACAAAACATTGGCGGCACGAACGCACGCGGATATTACCGCACCAACCAGAATAAGGGCCAATGTTTGCCATGGCAGTTACAAATATGGAAAACTCAGCAACTAAAATACGTATAGCAGACTGGAAATACAAAGTAAGATGATTAATGATTTATTAACAAGATTCATCACAGTGATTTATGTTTCATGGGATTCTTGCAGCTTTAATATAAATAGATAAGTATTTGTATCTCACTGCTACAGCTTTGTTCAATAATCTCTATGCATTAAGTGGCAATCTATGTAATATTGAAACGGGATTATAATCAAATGAAAATGTATCCTAAAGGTCATCTGTTGCACTGCGGCTTTGCATGTTGGTTTTTCCTTAGTGGTAAATCATATTAGCATATGGAATTGTTTATCTCTGCTTTATTTTTCTATCCACTTCGGCAAACTTCAGAAAAAGTTTCCTTATTCCAATGTTATAGAATATTCTTTCCCATAGTACTTGGCTGAGATCATATCTCTCCTATCTCTAATGGTTTTCTCTCTCAGAAGGACTAGTTTGGATGGCATGGTTGGTGTAGTAGTAACACGGAAGAGATGGGATGTTCCCTCCACCGGCGCCCTTTAAGAATCAAGTAGGTCCCGAGATGAACAGGAACGGTCCTCTTCTCCAGATTTTATTAGATATATACAGGTAAACATAACCATACGTTCCACCTGTCCATACAGCTTCTCCTCTTCTCCAAAGTCCACTGCTTAATGGATAGTGAAACGAAAAATCCTCTGACTTCAACAATATTTGGCTCACTCCCGATGAATACTAAAAAATAAAGACAAAGGGGCATATGGTGTAATACCACTTTTATTCACATAACACAATGTATATCCAAAGTTCCACAGAAATAGAAATGGCTAATTACCGAGTGAGGTGGAGAACCTGAACACAAGTCAGTTCTCATAAGCGCATGGAAAACAAAGGTACCCACCATAGGCTGCCCGGGCGCACAGAACTCATTCTCTCTTCTTTCATGGTTGGTGTAGTGATTAGCATTATTACTGCATAGTAATGTTAATTTTTTTAAAGAACAAAATCCTAGTGCAAAATTTGTATTGTGATATCACTCGTACTCAAATGTAGATGTTATTATGGGTAAGCTCAGGAATGAGACAAGGCAGCATTACAGATGGCCACCGGTGCAGTCACCATCAATGCGGGGCGTTTTTTGCTGAAAGCAAAGGTTTATTAGGCGCTTGTCGGGGGGGGGGGGGGGGTTGGGAATAGGGTTGGAGGGGTGAGGATAATAATAAAGAGAAAGAAGAGAGTGGAAATGGAATTAAATAAATAAAATCTGAAATGAATAAAATTAAAAGATGAAAAAAAAATTTGAAAAATGAAATAAATAAATAAATAAAAAAATGAAAAAAAATTAACAAGAATATAAATAAATAAATAAATAAAATGAATTAGAGATGAATGAATAATAAAAATAAATATAAAAATAAACATAAAAAATAAATAAAATAAATAATGAAAATAAAATAAAATCGTGCATAAATTGTTTACACTCTTTTTTGCAGTATTAGAGGGAGCAACAGTCCAGTTTGTAAGTAAACGTCAACATCTTTCGTCCAGCAGGACGCTGGGTTCAAGGGAAATGTCTTTCAAAGAAATTGGTCAAAAAAAATGTACAGTGTGTATGCACCTTAATAAGGAGTGGGGAGTGCCAAGCTACTCTGAACAATCATATGTGGCAGTCCACCTTCCCCTGATCCTCCGCCAGCTGGTTGCTGCCTACTCTGCCAGTTGATTGCTGTACTCACCTAATATGGCAAACAATCAGCTTCTGGGCAGTTTATAGACCTCCCTCTGAGTGATCTCAAATCAATGCAACACAGAAAACGAAAAATTCCTGACATTTAAATTAGCAATATTGATTAGAGTATAGCACAAAGGACACAAAAATCATTACAGAGTCACCAAAGCGTCTCGCTATAAGTGGCCGGGTAATTAGAGAGGAAAAACTGTAATTTGCACCTTAAACAAATTGACTTTTAAGCAATCTGATTGGGCGCGGTGGTCTGGCCCTGTCCTTACTCGCTCAGTACTCCCAGGAATGTATAAGGCAGCTGCAAGCCTTTACAAGCTGCTGGCAGCACAGTATGTCTCTCCTAAAACAAATGAACTTAATACCATAAAATACGGATCTCTGGAGATTAGATCCTTTCATACACGGACAGGACCTGGAATAAACACTGGGACGAGATCTGGGCCTCGTAGACACTGTGCGCTGGGTCCTATGCATTTGCTGAGCACCAGATAAGACTTGTCAAGTTATTTTAGCATCCAGAGACGTGTGTTATGCAACGCAGCTCGGAGGATCAGATATACACAGCGCAGGGATCAGGGAAAGCTCAGACACAGTTATGTGAGAGGAGACGTTACATTCACTTCATTTATGTTCCTAAATTATATGTCACAATTACCAACATGCTGCTAAGTATAACGTATACCCAACGTGACCCATTCCATTAGGTACAAAATGCTCTGCTCCTGGACTTCCCTCTTACCGTAGGATTGCCATCACCTGTGTTGAACTCAGAGCCGGATTAAGCCTTCGGGGGGCAGGGGCACTTTAGAAAGGGGGGGCCCCTCCTACATGTCATTACTGGCCGCAAACTGCACGGGAGAATATTACACAAGTTAACTGCGGGGATATATATATATATATATATATATATATATATATATATAAAATACCACATGAAAAACCTGTGTTTGTCATCTGTACGAGCCCTGACAGGCTCAGCGCTGCCTCTGATTAAAAACCCTCCCATGACAAGGCAGCTGCTGCTGCTATCCTTCATGGGCCTGAGAAGCATATGATGAGCTCCACCAAACAGAGCTCAGCACAAGCCTCTCAGCCTCTGACCTCTTGTGCAAAGTGTTATGGGACTTAGTCAACTCCCAGTAATGCCTTGTGCAGACAGTGTGCCTTGACACTAATCATTGTCACATTGGCAGATAGGTGAAGCTGCAGCACTACCCCACTCCCATGCACAAAACCTTTAGCAAAAAAAAAAAAAGTTTTTTTTAAAATACTGTATGTGCCAATCACAGGACCCCCTGTGCCCCCATTATTATCCGGCCTTGGTTAAACTAGTTAATTGACGAGAAGAGCATTTCAACACAGGTGACAGCAGTCATACATTTAGGGGGGCATTCTGCATTAAGCTCAACAAGGATGTCTCTGGAGAGGTTAGTTTATGTGATAGACACGGCATACCTCCCAACTGTCCCTAATTTCATGGGACAGTCACGATTTTTGGGACTGTCTCTTTTCCAACACGGGGCCGGCAGTGTCCGATGGCGGGGGGAGGGCAGTTGGGAGTCCCCCTGTCCTAGCAGTGAACAGACGCTGCATACCTCCCAACATCGGTGGCACTGGAGGAGGAACACAGTTATGCATCCAAAATACACAGGTATGCATCCAAAAGGTTGACATGGGTTTTCATGTTTTTTTTTTCAAGAACAGGCGGTACAGATTTAGCGCCCCTTGTCCTTTACCGGCGCCCACCAGAACGCCCTACTCTGGTGAGCGCCGGCGGACAGGGACTCCGTTAAAGTGGGACGCGCGTGTGTCTTACTCGCACGTGCATCCCAGTCTCTCGGCAGCTGGGCGGCTGCCGCTTCAGCGTGCGGGCGTCTCATGCACGCGCATCCCCTGGCAGGAGCTGGGGGCTGGCGATAATTTTGCCAGCCCTTGCCTGAACAACGGGTGCTCTATCTGTATGTCATACCTTACCATCCACTAGGGCAGGGGTTCCCAATCTTTTTTGAATCACGGCACCCTAGAGTATCAGAATTTTTTTATGGCACCCCTAGGCCCCCCAAAAATTTTAGAAAAAAATATTGAAATAATAAGATTGTGTGTTATATGTGATCCTGAGGTTCAGTTATGTGGTAAAGGGCAGGATTTGCTTCTGTTTGTACATATATTTTATGATTGGCAGCCAACAGCACTGGTTTTGTCCAGAAATAAATGATGAACACAGTGAGCCATGCAAGGGGATGCGATAAGTTGACATTCGGCACAAAAAATTTGAAAGAACTCATGTCCACCTTTTGCATGTCGACCTTGCTATTGTCAACCTAATGCTTGTGTCAATCTTTCAATCTCTTTCATGTGTCGACTTAAACTCTGTCGATCCTATGAACCATACCTGTTTGCTACTAGGGTGCAACCTAGGTCAAAAATACTTAGCTTCCCCCCAGGGAGGGACATGGAGGCTTATGCGGTGTTGAAGATTTACCTGCAGTACTTGCAGTGTCTGGTCAGGTGACCATGCTGATGTGACCATGTGACCTTTACTTGACTTACAGCAGTAATAATCATATTTAGCTAAACAAGTCCCAGCCAGCAAGCCGCCATTCAGACAATAACATAGATGCATAGAAACATCATTCGTCACACTGATAGCTGGGTCACCTTCTCATCATCACTGCTGGTCACCATAGGTGGATTTTGCACAAGGCAACCTAGGCACCTGCTAGGGTTCAGCAGGTCCAATGGGGCCCCATAAAGGTATCCTGGCCATCCAAAACTTCCAAAAGGAGCATTGAGCGACTAGCGCTTGTCATCATGACATCACACGGACCTGCCCACACTCCCTAAGTCCCCTTGATGTTCTTTGATAGGATAAAAATGGTCTCATCCACTGTATATGGTCAGTCAGGTTACTGTAAATGTGACACAGGTATTAAGCTACTTCACAAAGACCAAGCGCCTGGTTCAGACTTGTATGCAATGCCGATGGTCACCCAGCTGAGCATTTACTGGTAGACTGTGCACGTGCCAAGGTACTCTATCAATGCCGGCTGCAATCAGCAACAAAATATAGTGCTATGGATAGTTGGAGGGAGGAGGGCCCCAAGCTGGTATCTTGTCTAGGGCCCCATAAGGTATAAATCCACCTCTGCTGGTCACCATCAGCTCAGAGCAACAATGAAGAACCCAACTTGAGGAGACAACAGTTCCAGCTCTTTATTAGCTACCCAACATCTGCACAGTGGAGTCTGAGTCTGCTCTAGTGCTCAAACTCCACATCGAAGAGCAGCAGCAGCACGAAAATCACCAAAAAATGTCATTGTTTACAGAGGTTTGCAGTAGGGTCTGAGCGCTCAGACCCTACTGCTCCCGGAAGAGAGTAGGGGGGCCGTCCGGTGGAGGCTGAAGTTCTCTCTTAAGATGCATCTGGCTAATAGTATTGGATACAATAAAGGAAAGAGGGTGTTGACGGTTATATGCTGCATTCAGCGCATTAGGACAGTGTCTACCGGTAACTAGAAGACAAGTAACATTTCTGAAGGACATACAGAAACCTCCAGAGCAATTCATTAATCCGGAAGACGGAAGGAAACTAAAGACACCCAACACCATCGGGAACGTGCACAGTATCCGCAGGACATAGGCCCTTATTCTGATCGGTGCGGCCCGATCAGAATATGCGGCCAGGATCGTGCAGGCGAATCCCCGCCTTCCATACGGATCGCCACCTCCGTCCGTACGCGGATATGTGGCGGTCCGCATGAAAGTGGACGGGGATACGCCTCCTCCATCTTGGGAGCAGCCCCTGCATTCGATGGTCGCCGAACATCGAATGCAGGGCCGCACGCTCCACCAGCTCCCGCCACCCTAGACCACACGGACACTTGTCCGTATGAAATCATGTATGGGGGCGGGCAGCTGACATCCGGCGATGTCAGATGCCCGCCCCCTACACAAGCGTCACGGCTTCATTACCATGCATACGCCCCGCGTTTGCATGGGAACGCCCATGAAACGCGGGGCGTATGCATAGGGTAATGAGGCTAAGTAGCCCTACACGCCCCTCTCCGCCCCCTGTGCGGCGTATAAAGAATACGTACGGCGAAACCGCTTGCACATGCGCAGAGTGACCTCTGCACATGCGCAGTCCAAAAACATCGGCGGTACGACCGCATGCGGAGAAATCCGCACCGATCAGAATAAGGGCCATAGTCCCTGTACTCTGTGTCTTCTTATACTGGTAATGGAGAGGTTCATGTTACATGGTTGCTATTAGTAACACTTTAATGCAACTAAACAAAGAAAAGATGCTGATAAAGCAATAATATAAATAGGATCCAGCCCTGTTACCTGGGTTTCCTTTCTCCTGGTTGTCCTCTTTATTTTACCTTCTCGCTCATGTTATGGAGACATCAGATATCTTTGGGTGAGATTTATCAAAGCTTGGAGACAGATAATATAATAACCAATTAGTCAATCAGCTCCCAACTGTCATGTTTCAAACAAATGAGTTGCAGTGGCGTATTTATAATTGGTGCAATGAGCATGGTGCACACGGGCCCCTGAGTCCCAGGTGGGGCCACACCACACTTACTGCAAGCATTTTTTAACACTTACCCCTCCAGAGTCCCTGAAATTGATGAAAAAATGTTCGCTGTGTCTTTTTTGGGGAGTTCTGCGCATGCGCGGCAGAGTGTGAGCCCTCTATTGCTCAGACGCTACTGTGCTGTGCACTAGATTGGCGCTGGCTGGGAGAGGGGGGGCCTGAACAGAGGGGGCTGCACACAGGACTCCTCCTCTCTTAAAGCTCCTCTGAAATGATGCATCAAGCAATGAAAAGATTGGAGAAATAGACCAATGGTGAATTTGCCCATGGCAACCAACCAGCTTCTACTTATTTTATGGAATGCACTTAATAAATGCTATGCAGAGATCTGGAGCCATAAACAGGAGGAAGAGACCAGGTACCCGCGAAGACAGAGAGGAACAGACCCAGTGCTGGAGAGCAGAAAGTGGGGACCCTGCGCTGCTGCTGCAAAGATCCGGCGCCAGGAGCAGGAGAAAGAGACCCGGCGCCGGGGACAGAGAGGAGCAGACCCGGCGCTAGGGAGTGGGATCTGGGACCTTGTGCTGCTACTGCAGAGATCCACACCAGGGATCAGAGCGGAGGAGAGTGGGGAAAGTGCAGCGCCGATGAGAGGAAGTACACAGGGGTAAATACAGAGCAGATTAGGAGGGATACCTGCTGTCACAACTATTTAAAACCCCTGCTCTACCTTGTGCCCTTCTCCTCCACTCTCCTTCCTCCGCTCCTCCTCTCCCCCTCATCCTCTTCCCCTCTCCTCTGCTCCCCGTCATTCTCTCCCCCTCTTCTCTGCTCTTCCTCCTCTCCTCTGTTACCCCAATCTCCTTCCTCCTCTCCCTCTCTCCTCCTCTTTCACTATCCTTCCTTTGCTCCCCTTCCTCCACTTCACATCCTATTCCCCCCACATACTGTCTCCCTCTCCTCTGCTCTCCCTCATCCTCTCCCCCTCTCCTCTGCTCCCCCTCATCTTCTCCCCCTCTGCTCTGCTCATCCTCTCCCCTCTTCTCTGCTCTTCCTCCTCACCTCCTCCACTCTCCTAGGAATTTTAAGGACCAAATTGTTGCTAGTGCCATCAATATCCCAGTGCCATTGAATCCTATCAAGTCGAAGGGTTTTTATAAATGCGGAGCATGCAGTATGTGCAAAACTTGCAGAAATAAGGGGTGACATTTAATAGGATGCAATCTTTTTTGCATTTCTGACATTGCACCATATCGCACATTTTAAAATTGCATTTTTTGGCAGATATTCGCATATTTAATGAGATGCAAATTCATGGCAAAAAAAGTGCGATATGGTGCAATTTCCGGTCCTGGTTTCATAAAATCATGGTGCAAAACAAAAAGGGTTCCCTTGGATTTTATAAAACCAGAACCAGGCTCAAGGGTCAGTCCTGGTTCCCAAAATACAGGGGGTCAAAATACGTAGGGGGTCACCTGTATTTAAAGAAGCAGCACTGGGCCGGGATACTTTTTATACAAGTCATCCAGGCCAAAGCATTCTACCCCTGACTGGTCAGCATAGGCAGGGGTCCTGGGGAAGTGGGGACCCCCCCTCCAGAACTTACCTGCCCATGCTGGAAAACCCGGGGCTGTCCCCGTTGCCCCTGGGTGGTGGGCATCAGGCTGATAAATGTGTAAAAATAGAAGAACCTATTCTGTATTGCTGTGGAGCTATGAGTCCCAGCAAGCCTGCACCGCATGCAGGGATTTGGAGAACCACAAGTCCCAGCATGCAGGGCATTAAAGGGCCCGCTGGTACTTTTAGTCCCACAGTAGTACAAATAGTTAAATAAATACACCGTTCACATACATACAGTAAAACTTTATTACACACAGAGCCCACTCATCCAATACTCACCTATGTTGACACAAAGCATCGGTCCCCTTGTCCAGTAGAATCCATTTGGGGTTGAAAGAAAACATACTCACTAGACGTCTTTGGGACTTCTCTGGGTCCCCTGCACCGCAGTAGCCCCAAGCCGGTCTTCTGTTTACTTCTGCGGCTCCACCCCAGACCGGGAGTTAGGCCCGCCCAACAGCCAATCATGGTCTGGGAAATCCCATCAGTACAGTCTAAGGGCGAGATTCTCTATTACAGAAATGCTGTAAAAACCCCGTTATCTGGGTTTTTACCGCATTTCTGTATTCTCTAACCTCCCTCCGCAGTGTCACCGCTGCAGAGGGAATCGCCAGCAAAAGCTGGCGGTTCCCTGCAGAAGCCTATGGGCTTCTTACCGCAGCGGTGTGTGAGGGATCCGTCACGGATCCCTCCCAGCATGCCCTGCGGCCGGCGCGTCAGTCTGCGCATGCGCAGACGGACTCCCGGGTCATAGACCCAGAAGTCCAGCAACGGCGCCGCATCGCAAGGGACAGCTCTTACCGCAAGAGCTGTCCCTTGCGTTAATGACCGCATATTTTAGAGAATATGCGGTCATTAGAAATGCGGTGGCCGGCGAAGAGGGCTGCGGATTTTAGAGAATCCCGCCCTAAGAGTGTTATACACAGTGACAGTGAAAGGAATCCATGTGAAATATAAAGAAACCTTGATGTGCATAAAGGGACCAATATCAAGGTCAGTGTGGTCCCATAAAGATCTCCGAAGAGAACACCTGACGTTGACAACTGATAGTTTAAGGCAGACCCTTTTTGATCTCACTATTGTTTGGAACTTTTGGAACATAGAGTTTGGTGCCCCTGGGTGGATCCTGGGCTGCAGTCTTTAAGGGCGCAGGCTGCCAAATAACTTTTGTTTTGTAAGGAAATCAATGCCCTAAGAAGCTGTAGTTAAAGATTACAGTTACCGCTTATGCAACCATCCTAAAGTACAAATGATAATTGCTCTGTTAAAGTAGCCATTTAGCATCTCCGTAGCAATATTTACTGAGTCTACTGCTGATGCTGGATACACACAGAGGGAACTGCTAGCGGAAAAGCCCGTCATCTGGTGAATATCCACCCTTTCAGAGAATTTGACGTGAAATTAATACACACAATTTACGTCTGATTTCGGGGACTCTATCAATAACCCAGAGATTGGTGTTTTGGGGGCCTTTTTCATTTATTGTTTTTTTTATTTGATGGTCCCAATATGGGACCATCATGGCAACTTTTAGAAGTATATCTTTCTATATATAGGGACATTACCCCTGATGAAGGCCTAATGGACGAAACGCGCTAGGTTCGTCTTTCTTCTTCACGTGTCACATATGAACGCGGATGTTACAACCTAGAAGAATTGCCTATAAACTTGATCAAATTAACTGAATTTTAAATTGTATGTGTCATATAAGACAATTGTTGAGAATTTATGCACATCTTGGCCGCATACACATCCAATTGCATGCCAGCGAGGGGGTGCGGGTGGCTTGCGTGGTGGCATTCGGCAGGGCTGCATCAGGCCCTTAGTTATGATCACTTTGCAAAAGAATGAGTACAATGCAATGGCAGAACAACAGTTTCTAAGAAACCGCTCTGGGCAAACTCCGAGATGTTTATCTCACGTCACTTTGTCACCTTGTCACCCCGGAGTCGGATGTTTGGTTGTGTCATTCATTCTAAAAGCAGAAAGTCTACTGCCCACATTTGTCATTCTTTTGTGAATAATAGACTGTGCCCCAACTAGGAAACAAGAACGGAAACATGAAGAAGGAAGTGAGGAGTGTACGGAGGAAGACCTCCGGCTGTCAGATACAGGAGAGTTACGGACAATTATTTTTAATCTTAAATAAATCTTTATTTGAACATGTATCTGCAAACTTATGATTAGAGAACAACATTTATTAGGCTACAGTATATACAGAACCAAAGGTCTGATGCAAGATATGCATTTCCGTTCTGCGCATGATCTCTATGTAAATGACTGTACCGCAGTTCGGCCACTTTTGACTCTTCATATTAGAGAGGCGCAGCATGGGAGGGGAGGGGGATGTATAAGGTGAGAGCAGGTTGGTTATGAGCAGGTAGACCGAATATGGGGACTTAAGGCCTAATTGAGATCTGTTTGGAGGGCTGCAAATTTGTAGCCCATCCAAACATCGATAAACCGCACAGGGAGCATTCTGGGGTAGACCTTGGATTTTTTATAGGCGTGCCCACAAAACCAGTGGGCGGAACCATAGAAACGCTGGATGGGCACAGCCCGTTCCCCTGCCCATGATGTCGGCTCCCGTTCCGAAATTGTGTAGATATCCTGCAGCTGCCGAGTGGCTCCTGAGTCATGCGGTAGCTGCGAGCGCCGGGCACAGTAGGAGAAATCATTTGAAGGTAAGCAACAAGGAAAGGAAAGAATGTCACTATGTGGTGCACAAGAAGGTTGACTTAATCTAAAATCTAACTTTTATTAGGATTTTCTAAAATAGTAGTTAAGTATAAGACACAAACATCACAGAACATGAAACATAGAGTGATTTTAAAAAGGATAATATATCCTAATAGGTGTGACTGCAATGCTTTTCTCCCCTTATTAGACTGGTTTATTAGATGTCAGTCTCCACGTCTGTATAAATTCAATCAGTGATTGTTAAAGCCGAGTCTGCCCACTCTCTCCAAGCTTTATTTAGCTGTATGGAGTGTGCGCCCGCTTGTCAATCAGTGGCGGGTCCCGGGTTGGGGATCCGTTCTCCAGTGCTGGTATGCGTGCGGTGTCCGATGTGAGCTGCCACTATCACATTCAGACCACCGTTTTGCCGCAACCGCACGGAGCCGCGGATCGCCTCCCGCTGTGATACAGGTTTAAGCCGTGGCGTCTAGGAGTAATATGCCGGGGGTTAGAGCCCGTTTGACCGGTTCCAGGATAGTGCTGACGTCAAGCACTGCGTTCCTGGCCGGGCGTGTCCAGTGGCGACTGACACACGCTGGTGAGGCAGAGATACGGCTGTTGATAAATCACAATAATATATACATTGTTATGGAGGGAAGGGAGTAGGGAGTCACAACAAGTTGCTGACGGGTCAGCGTACGCTTCGCTTATGGGAGCTGATGAAGCTCCCATAAGCGAAGCGTACGCTGACCCGTCAGCAACTTGTTGTGACTCCCTACTCCCTTCCCCCCATACCTGTATCACAGCGGGAGGCGATCCGCGGCTCCGTGCGGTTGCGGCAAAACGGTGGTCTGAATGTGATAGTGGCAGCTCACATTGGACACCGCACGCATACCAGCACTGGAGAACGGATCCCCAACACTCCATACAGCTAAATAAAGCTTGGAGAGAGTGGGCAGACTCGGCTTTAACAGTCTCCAGGCACCGATTGAATTTATACAGACGTGGAGACTGACATCTAATAAACCAGTCTAATAAGGGGAGAAAAGTATTGCAGTCACACCTATTAGGATATATTATCCTTTTTAAAATCACTCTATGTTTCATGTTCTGTGATGTTTGTGTCTTATACTTCGCTACTATTTTAGAAAATCCTAATAAAAGTTAGATTTTAGATTAAGTCAACCTTCTTGTGCACCACATAGTGACATTCTTTCCTTTCCTTGTTGCTATAATTAACTTGTGTCCAGTGGTAGCACACCCTCCATTGTTTGAAGTACATCATAATAAAATAATAAATGAGGGTAATCTCTAAAAATATTGTTATACCTGAACCTGTGCGACTGTTCTGATCCCTTCCCCCCGACTCCCCCCTAAACCTGTCTCATTTGAAGGTAAGTCACCATCCAAGGATTTCTCCTCTGTGCGGCCGCATGCGAACAGATGTGTATTTCTCCTGGGTGGCGTTAACCTGCTTGCTAGGCTACGTGCAGGTCTGAATCGGGCCATTAGTTCATTGTGGGAAAGGAAGGGGATTTGGTAAATATCAAACACAAAGTGGAACTCTCGATAGTGTGACCCAGCGTTCCCATACACGGATGTCAGCTGCCCGCCCTGTCCTCACACAGGGTGCCCGCAGGTCTGAGACATTATAGCGGTGTCTCAGATCTGTGTGCTCTGAAGAAATCATTCGATGGTCACAGACCATCGAATGATTTTTCCCCTGCACCCAAGGCTGCGAATGGATGATTATGCAAATCAGCCATTTGCATGCCTGCAGGGGTTCAGGGGTGGGCGGGCAGACGTACGGGTGGCCCTTGGTGGACTTGCAAGGCTGCGAAATTTGCAGAATTGCAAAACAATCAGAATAAAGGCCCCTGAATCTGCCCCCCTGCAGTGCAACATGTTTTTCCCAGTTGTGCGCTTTTTTGCTTTGCTTGCAAACCTGAATAAGGCCCCATATATCCACTTATAAATTGTAGTGATTATACTACAGTAACTTTGTTGGAGAACATCTGGTGTAATGGAACAGCCTGGAATTTGCATAAGACAAGGAGCGTCCCTTACTGGAAGCCAGCAGCCTGTCTGCCCTGTGGCTGCGATGATGTAAGCGCTGATCACACAGAACACAAACCCCCGAACGTACGTGCATTGCATCACAGCCATGAACATGTGTACAAGTCAGCAATTATCATTTACAATGTACTTAGTGTTATATAGATGAAACCACAGATGGCAAACACACCTCAAATAATACTGGTGCACCTTCATTCACAGAGGGCCTGATTCAAGCAGCCTAGCAAGCAGGTAAATGCCGCTTCCACAATAGTGGTTGTTTCTGCCGTGGTCTCAATTGCCTTGGATGTCTCTGCAACCAGGGCAGCCGAGAGGGGGGGGGGGGTACTAATTACCCGGGCCCAGGCTTGCTGGATCCAACCCCTCCATTCCCCCTCCATCCCTCCCCGGTAGCAACAGCAGCACACACTTCTACAGCATGTGCTGTGCTGACAGCAGGCTCAGCATGAGAGGTCATGCTGAGCCTGCTGTCAGCACAGCACATGCTGTAGGTGTGTGCTTCTGCTGAGATTACAGTTTTTAGTTTTCTTCCACCCACCTCTAAACATTTTGGGGGCGTGGCCTAAGTGCGGGAGGTGCCCCCACACTTAGGCCACGCCCCCAAATCAGCCCTTCCCCTGCCGTGCATCTGACTCTGCAGAAACTTTCAGCATCTTCAGAAGCTGTAATACTGCTTAGATGCTTCTTCAGACATCACCATCAGCCGCACCATCTACACCTCTACAGTAGGTCGACATCAAATGGCCGACACGCATTAGCTGAACAGGTGCAACAGGTACCAAAGGTCAAAAGATAAAAGGTTGACAGAGGTTAAATAAATAATGCCTATAGCAACCAATCAGATTGGATCTATTATCTTCTAGAAGGTGCTAGATCAATGATAAGTAGTTTCTATAGGCAATATCTCCACTTCTAACTTTCTTCTAAATATAGAAGAGGGGGTGGGGGGGGGGGGGAGTGCGCCACCAACAGGCTGCTGGTACGGGGGTTGTCAGCCTCTAAACTGGGCAGTAAAGTAATATGTGAACGGTTTCTTCAAAATATAACAATTTATGGTACTTATGTATTATCTGGACTCCCATGTTAAATGCACCCCATTTTTTCATACCCATACTATCCAACTACGCATGGAGTTGATGTTATATAGTGTGGCGAGGGCAGCGAGCCACCGTGCCCAAAGTGTGGCGAGCGCAGCGAGCCCCGCGAGGGGACACGGTCTCATAAGAAAACCGGGAGCCCAGATATTACATAAGTACCTCAAGTTGCATGGAGCATATTACCCCTGGATGTGAGATGAAGTTTTTGACAAGGACTATGGTTCCAATCTTGTTAAAGCGACAGGTAAGTGACCAGGTGGCCAACAATCCAAAATGGAGTTGGTGGATGTGATGGATGAATGCAGTGATCCACAGTCCCAGATGGGCATATGAAGGTGGATGAACCAACAGTTCTTTGTGGTCGCCTCGGATCAGCCTCGGATGGATGTCTGTAAATATTGGGAGCAGTCCAATGATAATGGTCCTTGGAAACAATGTCCAATGAAATGGTGGAGTGGTATGTATATGCTATTATAAGTTATACCTCAGTCAATTCAGGCTTGGGGTGGCCCGTGGCACTTAAGATATTGGGGAGGCTTATATTGTGCATACCCTCCAGCATGACCCATTCAAGGAACGACAACTGCTCTCTACCTGGACTTCCCTCTTAATAATATATGATTGTCATCACCTGTGTTTACTATGTCATTGGTGATAAAGGTATTTCAACACACGTGATCACAATCATAAGAGGGAGGTTCAGGTTGAGTGCATTTGTTCCTCCTGGAATGGGTCATGTTGGGTACGGGTCGTGCATATTACATTTAAATCACAGGAGTATTTTAGATTTAAACTAATAGTTGAATAATGTCTGGATCCTGTTTATACTCCACTGAGGGGTAGATGTATGTCACAGTGATAAGGGACTAGAAGTGAGAATCCAAAGACTAAATATAGTATAAATGGCACTATAATGGAAACTACTGAGGAAGAGAGGGATCTAGGTGTCACTATTTCAGGGGACTTAAAAGCAGGTAGGCAATGTAACAAAGCAATGAAGAAGGCAAGTCAGATGCTTGGTTGCATAGGGAGAGGTATCAGCAGTAGAAAGAAAGACGTAATAATGCCACTGTATAGGTCATTGGTACGGCCTCATCTAGAGTATTGTGTTCAGTTCTGGAGGCCATATCTCCAGCAGGATATAAATACATTAGACAAAGGGCAACTAAAATGGTGCATGGCCTACATCACAAAACGTACCAGGAAAGACTAAAAGATCTTAATATGTATACTTTAGAGCAGAGAAGGGAAAGGGGGGGACATGATAGAAACTTTCAAATATATCAAGGGCTTTAACAAGGCACAGGTGGGAGACATTCTTCACAGGAAGAGGAGCAACAGAACACGAGGACATGCACTGAAACTAGAGGGAGGAAGATTCAGGGGAAATGTGAGGAAGAATTACTTCACAGAAAGAGTAGTAGATAAGTGGAATAGCCTCCCATCAGAGGTGGTAGATGCAAATACAGTAGTACAATATAAACATGCTTGGGATAGGCATATTGATGTCCTTACAAAAAAATAAGGATCAAATATGGTTTGAGGTAACATGTTTAAAAAAGGGGCAGACTAGATGGGCCAAGTGGTTCTGATCTGCCGTCAAATTCTATGTTTCTAAGTGACATAGGGGCAGATGTATTAAGCCTTAACAAGAGATAAATCCAAGGGTGATAAAGAGAGATAAACATCCAGCCAATCACCTGCTAACTGCCATGTTACAGGCTGTGTTTGAAAAAAGTCAGTAAGGAGTTGATTGGCTGGACGTTTATCTCTCTTTATCACCCTTGCATTTATCTCTTGTTAAGGCTTAATACATCTGCCCCAAAGTGTCTGGAACTTTATCACCGGCCAATCAGCTCCTGACTGTTAAGCTACTGGCTGGGTTTAAAAAGGGACAGTTAGAAGCTGATTGGCTGGTGATAAAGTAATAGGCACCTTATGACTTCTCCTCCCTTATCACTGCTTCATACCCCTGAGAGACAACTATTTTACACAATGTTCTTAAACAGCCTTAAAATAGACACAGAAAAATAAATCCGATCCTATGAACTATCTTGGTGAAACAGCCTCTGTACTACTTACACACTGGGAATCAGGAGAGCTAGTTACGTCACTGAGCGCAGGCTGGGGGCCCCCTGACAGATTGGGGCCCAGGGTACAGTATCCCCTGCCCCCCACCCCCCACCCCCTAATCTTGATTTGCCTAGAGTATTCCTATGGTAAAAAGGCTAAATCACACCATAATTTTACCATAATTTGGTCATTAGCACAGTAGTCCTGTAAATTCCCTTTAAGCTAATAAGAACCAATCCAAAGTAAGGATGAATTTGGATTGTTCTTCATTAAGGAACCACATACCGTGTGCCAAGGCCATTTTCCTCAAAATCCAATTAACCTACCAATATGTTTTTGGTCTATGGGGTAAAGGCCTCCCAAAAAGAGACCTACGAAATATGTTTTATCTCGTTAATATTAATTATATTGTTTGTTTTTATATCAGCCTCGGTTAGCCCTCAGCTCCTTATCAGCGATATCAATACAGCGTGGGATTACCAACGCTCCAGTTTCCTCTCACACTGCAAAACATGCTGGCAGGTGAATTAGCTACTGATTTAATTATCCCTATTGGGTGCGTGTGGCAGGGAATATGGATTGTAAGCTCCACTGGGTCAGGGCCTGACGTGAGTCACGGAATAGTCGCTGCCTGTTGGCAGGTTATAAATGGCGGCTAATCCATAATATCAACAGCAGAGCTTTGTATTATTCTGCGTCCCCTTATCCAGTGGCTGATATGGGACACGTCATTGTAGATGTCTCAGTGCTGTGGTTTCTATGGGGCCCACAGGGCATTTTCTAAGCGATCTCGCTAGGGGGGTGATTCCAGTTGACTCGCTAATTAACGGGTTTGGCCCCATTCTGATGTTTTGGGGACCGCGCATGTGCATTATTTATTATTATTTATTTATTAACAGTTTCTTATATAGCGCACACATATTCCGCAGCGCTTTACAGAGAATATTTGAACATTCACATCAGTCCCTGCCCCAGTGGAGCTTACAATCTATATTCCCTACCACATGTACACGCACACACACAGACACACTAGGGTTCATTTTGTTGGAAGCCTATCTGTATATTTTTGGATTGTGGGAGGAAACCGGAGTACCCGGAGTAAACCCACGCAAGCACGGGGAGAATATACAAACTCCGCACAGTTAGAGCCATGGTTGAGAATCGAACCCATGACCTCAGCGCTGTGAGACATTGATGCTAACCATTACACCGTCCGTACTGCCCAATGTGCATGGTCTATTATGCGTATGTGCAGCTATCCTTGCGAATGGCTTTGGTGACTCGCATACAGTGGTGCAAGTAGAATTTTTTTCTTGGTGGTACTGATAGCCTCCACCAAAAATGGGCGTGGCCATGTGTCGTGAGGGGGCGTGGTCACATAAAGCTAGAGAAGTGACTAAACGACAATAGTAGCGTGGCATCAGGAGACAGTGAATGAGAAACAGGGAATGACCGGGGGTGGGTTGGCTCTTGCTTAGGGTAGAGCCGGGCAGCTTGTGCTTACAATTGTGGAGCCTGCTCTTCATGCTGTCGGCGCTGCTGATGCCAGTCAGTGTGACAGGCTAAATCAGCAGTAGCCGGTAGCTGCATTAAGCACCAATCATAACGCTGGGTGGGCGGGCTGCGGATGCATTATATTTAGACTTAAAATGAAAATAGAATTGACAGTGGGTCAGAGGGTAAGTGGTACTGCGTACCTGCAACATATTTCTTACAGGTACTCCGTACCACACAGTACCCCCTTACTTGCAACACTGCTCGCATAGTCACTGAGCTGTTTGCAGGCATCTGGGTGGGCCAGGGGTGGATGGGGATTGCCCATAGAAATGCCTGCCGTTTTATGGTTGTCCCCATGAAAATGCTGGGCATTCCTATGGGTATGCAGGCGGGCCGATGCCTGCCAGGCATGGGCTGTCACCCGCCTATCCCGTCTTCATGCAGGTGGACGCCAAATAACAGCTACTGATTTGCGAAGACAGGAGAGATCCTCTTAGCAACCCAAGCCAACCTGAATCGGCCCTTAGATCGCTTCGAAAATGCCCATACATTGCTCCGTGTGCAGGGGCCATAACCATAGCGATGCACGGCCCCATGCGTCGTTATTGCCAAGCGATTGATATCCAGCATGCTGGATAACTCTAATAATTCACCGGTGTCAGGCCGGTGTTCTCACCGGACACCACTGGCCCTGACAGATCACTAGGCACCCAGCGCTGACACATTACTGTGTGCTGAGCGATCTTGCTGAGCATTCTAAAGGATCAGAACGCTCAGCACATCTCCCCATACTGTATGTAGGCCCCAGTAGTTGCACAATTATGTATGTTCTACTAAAATTACCTGCTTAGGATTTCATATATAAAACAACTATACATTATTGTTACCAAGACATTAAATGAATGGTTGGAATCAGCGACGGACTGGGCTTGCTGAATCATCACCGGCATTTGTGCACGCACGTGACCCCTTGTCGGGCGCATGCACACGCCGGGCACGCACAGGCGCATGCACACATGCAGAAGAGAGGGGAATAGCGGAGTGTTATGCCCCCCTCTCTCCTGGACCTCTGCGGCGCACAGAGAGAGCCGCCAGACCTGCCGCGAGTCCAGCAGCTCTCTCTATGCACCGATTGGGAGGCAGAGCATCCACCTTACAAGAAGAAATAGGTGGTCCACCTGGCCATTGGCCCCTCTGGCCTTTGCCAGAAGTGCCAGATTGCCAGTCGGGCCCTAGTTGGAGTTACTATTCCACTCTGACAGCTATTATATCTGCATCCATGGCCTCAGCTCAGGTACAAAGGGCGTCAGGTCACACCCTCCACTGTAAACTGAGATTTCCAGCAATAATCAGCCCAAGCCTAAATTCCACATCTCCGTCTGATCTGAGTCACTCCTCGCAGAACATCAGGATCTGTTGGGTGGCTGCAATTAGACAGATTTAGAGAAAGAGATTTTGAGAAATTCATAACTGACACAAGGATATAATGAGCGGACTGCGGCTGTCAGTCTCCCCGGACACAAAGTGTGCACTTAGCTCCATCATTATTATTACAGATAGTTAATGTGTCACCTAATGGGATTGAATGACTGTTTAACTCTTGATGATCGTATGAATCAGCTGTCAAACAGAGGTATAAGGAGCGCCCTCATAACCATTGTTTCATAAATACATTGCCTAAAAGTTTCAATTAGGGATGCCAATCCTGGGGAATTTTTTTTCAATCCCGGAATTCAGGATTAAAAAATGCCCAATTCCGGGATTCCCGGGATCCTGAGATTGACTTCCCTAATTAAAAAAAACAACGTCCTGGCCGTCCCGCATATTTACTTACATGTGCAGTGCGGCCGGGAGCTATGTGGTGCAGCCGGGAGGGTGAGCGGTGAAGCCGGGAGCCGGGCAGGTGGGCGATGGAGCCGGGAGTCGGGTGGGTGAGCAATGCATCTTATACTTTATAACTCAAAGGGGCACTGGGTAACCTTTGGTCAAAGGCCCAGGGACAAAGTCTAGCCCACTACCCTACCACCACCGCGCACACACATTATTCTTACCAGCACTACTGCAGAAAGGAACAGTGCCTAAGTCGATTCCAAAAGGTTGAAATGGAGAAAGTTGACATGGGAAAAGGTCAACACAAGCGAAGGTTGACATGCAAATGGTTGACAATGGTCTCAATTTGTACATTTAAGCAGGTGCTTCAGGCCACTTTACTGTTCCCAATTGTGATCCAGGAGGATGGTAATGCATGGAAAAGTTCAGAATATGAAACTTATGTTGGCCTTTTCATGTGTCGACTATTACCATGTCCATCTTTTGCTTAGTGCATAGTTGCATGTACCAATAGTGGTCAAGCTACTGACTTTTCAACGAATGCACGTCAACCCAAGCTCTGGATCCCCCATGGCAAGGGGCGGGTTGAGAACTAAACGTTCTACTGGAAAAATAAGTGATCCGGTACTGAAATTGCCCACGTATAATTTTATAGAATACACTGGATACATGTCACTTCAAAGCTAATAGGTTGCCATGGGCAACTTCTCCGCTGGCTCCCTCCTTCACACTTATCACTTATTCATACATCAATAAGTGGGTATTCAATGTCGGACGCTGTTTCCAACAGCATTGAAGGCAGATCTCAACAGAACAAATCAGACTTTGGGCGGGATGTATTAATATACATCGCCGCCCTTCGCCTAACAGCCGCCGCGATGCTGCCGCATATGTACTAACATATGAGGCTAGCATCGGGGTGCCAGGCGGCTGCCAGCGTCCCCCTGCGTCTTCTCCTCCCCCCTGAAGCCGGATGTCCTCCCGGCTGTGACACCTGGGGGAGGAGGAGATCAAAGGAGGACGGGGGGGGGGCGTGCGGACGGCGGGCGGCGAAAGAAGCCCATAGGCTTCTATAGGGTACCCTACAATGCGTTGACGGGGTTTTAATACATAGGGAAATGCGGTAAAACGGGTGTTTTACCACATTTTCCCGTTAGTACATCCCGCCCTTTAAAACAAGTGAAATCTGTGGATTGTCGAATTCACAACCGTTTCCAGGGCTTTTTTCCCCGACATGCCCACTTTTCACTACTCGACAGGCAGAGCATTGAATTCCGCCTGACGAGTTTCAGGCGAGGTTACCAAAAATAGCCCGGGAACTCCGACTGTCGTGACATTCCACAGTTGAAATCCCACAGTTTATACCCCTCAAAGCTTTCGAAGTAAATGCAGGAAATTTTAGTCAGATACAGGGTTGTATAGAGGCACATTTACTGTGCGGGTCCTGCGTTTGCATTAGACCACACAGCCTTTACTTTCCCACAGGAGAACATGAATTCTATTCTATTTGTTTTCTCACTGTTGTTTCCAATTGTAAAGCGCAACGGAATATTCTGCGCTATATAAGAAACTATAAATAAATAAGTTTGCATGCGCCTAGAAATGCACTTAGAGGACAGGAACCAGGCGCATTCACACACAATAGAATCTCTGCACGGTGAAGGTGCTTGGTGCTGCGGGTAAACGAGCGTTGGTGAGACGGATTGCATTACAACAATGAGATCACATCCCATGCTGAACTTTCTCATTTTTATGGCATCAGATTCATTTTCATATTGTATCAAGTTACGTTTAATGGCCTTTTACAGGCACGAGATAAGAGAGCACAGTGACTGCTGTTTGTACAGATGCATTTCATCATCACAATGACTGTACTACCTCTTTACTTGTCACTGAAGGAATTTATAAGGATATTGTATAAGTCTGTCTCTAGGCTTAGTAAATAACTGTTACTGATAAGTGCTATTGAGCAATGTCAGTGATCTCTTGCACCGATCCGACCCACCTGTTGTAAATACTGTAAAATGACTGTTATCAAACAGCCTTTTTTTTTTTAATGGAGGCCATAAATGCTATCATCCGCGGCTGTCAGTCATGTCAGTTATTGTATGTATTTGCACATATAACAGGTCTTACATCATTTAGACCCACTGAAAAGGCACCGAATTCAGCCCTGTTCCGTGCAAAGCCCCCGTGTGCACAGGTAGGGGAGGGAGAGGGGCCGGCAGCAGGGAAAGCTCAGTGTTTGATGGGAATCCCAATGACAACGCTGGGCGTTGCCCTGGAAACGCAGGCGGGCCGATGACTGTGTGGGGGCAGGGTGACACATGACATCAGTGCCCGCCCCCTTTACGGCGGTTAGCGGCTGTAAGAAAAGTAATTTTAGACTGATTTATATTTCCGAAGGTAGGAGAATTAATTCCATGGTGAACGACTGCTATTATAGTCCCCTTCCATGTCCACTGGGATGGTAAAGTATGAACAAGGGGTGACATTTAATAGAATGCGATTTTTAGTAACATTTCAAAATCGCACCTTATCGCACTTTTTAAAATCTATTTTTTTGCCGTAAATTCACATATTTATTGAGCTGCGTATTCCAGGCAAAAAAGTGCAAAATGGTGCGATAATGGGCGATTTTTAGTCATGAAAATGTGCAAATTTTAGTTATGAAAATGGGCAAATATGTGTTAAAAATTTTTTTTTTTTTAATGGAGTGAGGTTCCCCCTTCCTGAGCATAACCAGCGCCGGGCTCATTGAGCCGGATTTGGTTCCAAAAATACGGGGGATCCCCAGATTTTTTGTTCCACGTAATTTGGGAACCAGGACCGGCTCAATGAGTCCGGTGCTGGTAATGCTCAGGAATATGCAAATTCAGGAAAAAGTGCGATTTCGGACGGTTTTTGCCTAAAATTCGCACAAATCACATTTTCGCATCTCATTAAATGTCACCCAAGGTCTTTGAAAAAAAAAAATCATGTCGCCATTTGCCTGTGTCAACCTTTTCACCATGTTGACCATATTTCATACCTAGTTAATCAGGGTGAGGTCGGCAAAACCCCCAGCATTGATCAAACTTGACACGACTGTCCCTGGCGGAGCCATTTGTGAAGGTCAACCAATAAACACTGCACATTTCTGCAGAACAAGTCCGCCCAGCTGTCAGTCACTGACTGTCTGTTATAGACGCTCCCTTCCAGGCCTGGCCAGGGCCGTCTTTTCGTATGGGCTTATTGGGCACTTGCCCAGGGGACTTAGGTGTATAAGGACCCTAGGTTGATAACTGAGGATCCCCTTTTTCCAGGGATACCAGAATTTAGAAAATCGGCCCTGGGGAACTGGAGATATTCAACTTCAAAGCAGCAGTCCACATCTGACCTATGAATTGCAATTCCCAGTCATATTTCTCAGATTCTCTCTGACTTATAGTTTCTCTGAGAGTATATTCCAAAAGCTGGGACTATCCCCTTTCTGTCGACACTAGGGGCTTGTCTCTGCCATGCCCAGAACCAGAGATATCAGCCTTAGAGTAGCCGGTCCCTGCTCCAGCTCCAAACGTCTGGTGTACAGTTTTATATTTTTGTCAATGGATTGCTCTGGCTCAGTCCTGATCTCTGATCCCCAAGTTCCCAGCACCTCCTGAAAGTTGGAACTCTAGGTTTTTATACTATTGAAGGCTAAGAAATCTATTTACAGATAATGGCGATATTTGCAGTCAAACAAGCTGCCCTTCCACCAGAAAATGACGAATATTAAGCCCACTCCATTATCCAACCCTCCCCTGCGTATAAACCCCCCCCCCCTACCTCCCAGGAAGTCATTTACAAGGGACCCTTCATTCAGCTCAGTGCCCCCTTCCACACGTTAGTGTTCTCCCTCCCACCACCTGTGCAGTAAAGGAGTAATTAGCAGAAGTTACTGCTCCAGGTCCTACATGTTGAATGGAAGATAGAGCACCCCCTGCCACCCGTGGGACATCAAAGCTGCTGCTGATAGCAACCCCACCTCTAGGAGAGGAGAATGGGTAAGGGCCCCAGTGCATTGCTTTGCCCAGGGGCCCACACTGCTGTTAAGACGGCCCTGGGCCTGGCAGCTTGCTGCTGGAGAGTAAGAGAGGACACAACGAATGTATTAACTTAAGTTTAAATATTCAAGCTATTCCATTACTTATTACTCAGCTCAGTCATATGTGGCCTTGGGTTTATATATTCATTAAAATACTGATATGACTTTCTCTTTAACTCTTCTTGGCTGCACTAATCCCCCCGTGGGCGCTGCATCTGGCGCTGTGCCCGTTACGTAGGTGTAGCTGGGGGAACAAAAGTTCAGTTCGGCCCTAGCGATGGAAGTCACCTGAATAAAGCGCATTGTCCTCTCGCCATAAAGCAGCATTAAGCGCTCATGGGCTGCATGTATCTGCATGAAAAGCCTCATCTGTCAGTTAATGTTTAGCACTCAGCAGAGTTTTACAGCAACAACTGACTGACGCCTTTTCCTTTTAATTAGCACAAGGTTATGGCTTCCGATCCCAGTGTGCAGCGTGCGGCTGCATAACGAGCCAGCTCGGCTGAGGGGCGGGGGGTTGGGGGTGGTGTCATATATTTATATTATTCGTATGCGTCTTAAAAGTGCAGATTTCACCAAGAAGATCTGCACAGCCACATAGATAAATGCCGTATTCCGTATTCACCTGTTATTGCTAAAGGTAATTGTGCAAGAGGAGAGTAGACTGTGGTGCTCACCGGATTATCGGAAATCTTTCAGCATCAGTACTGTACCCGTATATGATCAGGGATATATTAAAGTCATTATCTGCTCATCCATTCATCCGCCCAATACATTAATTATAATTTTTACCTCCATGCTCATTGCCATGGTTTCATGCTCGTTGTTAAGGGTTTCTTGCTCGATGCTAAGGGGTTTCATGCCTGCTGGTGGCACCAGCAATTCTGGAATTCCGGTACTTCTGGGTCACACTATACATGCTGTGCTTCTCTGACAGAAGCTAGAGGTCCAGTAGGACCTCTATCATACTGTATATCTTCTCCTAAGCGGTGGCCATTTTTGGAGGGACAATTGCAGCGGATTACTTGCGGATAGCCAGACCGGAGGAACAGGATTATGGGTGAACTTGGGGGACTGCTTTTTTTCTATACCCTCCTTCTAATCAAAGCAGGTGGTCCTGACACACCCCTGTCCCCTCCTCTATAAAGAGGTCCTGTTCTTTGCATGTCCTTTCTAATGGTTGGCCAAGTTTCTCTAAGGTGCATGGCCATAACCTCTCTGGTGGCTAGCCACACCTTCTAAGCTTGGGCCATTCGACTGCATTCCATGAGGTGCCCTTCATGCCCAAGTCTAACATTGCATACAGGGCCGAATTAAGCCTTCAGGGGGGCCGGGTCACTTTAGATAGGGGGGCCCTCTCCCTCTTGTCATTACTTGCCAAACTGCATGGGAGAATATTACACTGTCAGACACAGAGTAACAGCAGTATAAACTTACAGTCCATAGAGTCACTAATATAGCAGATACGGCTGCCCGGCATTAGACTGCGCATGTGCAGTCTAATCCCGAAATCCCAGAATTGGTTACACCAATCCCGGTATTTTGGGGGCCAAATCCCGGGATCCCGACGATCCCGATCCCGGGATTGGCCACGCTACTTGTACGCAGACGATACTCAACTCTATCTATCAACCCCAGAGTTGTCACCGGTGGTTTTGGGCCGAGTCTCTGAATGCCTCTCTACCATCTCATCCTGGATGTCTTCTCGCCACCTCAAACTCTATAATATAAAAAATATTTTCAAAACGGAATTACTTATATTCCCACCAGCCAAGAACAGTTACCATCCTGATAACTCCAAAACTGTTGGCAACTCGTGTCTCTTCTGCACGGATCACCAGCTCCCATTCACTATTACAGGACTTTCATCGGGCTGCTCCCATCCTATGGAATGCCCTTCCACGCACAATAAGACTCTCCACTAGCCTCCAAACTTTCCAGCGTTCCCTGTAACCGAATCTGTTGTGCAGTCAGTGTGCGTCAGCTCCCAATGCTCAGCACCATTAATTATTGTCACATTGGCAGATAGGTGAAGCTGCAGCACTACACCACTCCCATGCACATATCCTTTAGCTTAAAAAAAAAAAAATACAAATTAAAAAAAAATACATGTCGACCACAGGGGGCCTGGGGGTACTGGCCCCCTGAGCCCCCCACCCCCTTAATCCGTCTCTGACTGCATAGTGTAGTGTATACTGGTGTGGCGGCACTTGGATGAAAGATAAAACAATGTAGCTCAGGCAGGAGTATAATTAATTCAACGTTTCAAAGTTCGAAACTACCTTCTCTTTGATGCATTATCTGACTGAGGGCACCTGGCCAAACTATTTGTTAAAGGGACAAAGTGCCAGCTATTTTGCTGCATGAGATATAGACACAGTATATATTATATGTCAGTAGCTACGCAATCTATTTAATGTATACTGTGTCTATATATTATGCAGCAAAATAGCTGGCACTCTGTCCCTTTGACAGATAGTTTCAGACCCGTTCATTTCATGGGCGTCCCAACGAAAACGCTGGGTGTAACCCTGGGAACGCAGGCGGGTCGATGGCTGCTGGGGGTTGGTGGCTGACATCAGATGACATCAGCGCCCGTCCCCTTTTCAGTGATCTGCAGTGGTAATAAAAGTTAGTTCAGACCGACCTGCATGCGAGGGGAAGTGTTCTTGTACAGGATGTGGGCGGCGGGTGTTCGGCGGGGAGACGGGCGGCGGCGCTGACCTGTTCGCTGGGCTGCGAATGTACGCAGCTTATCAAAAAGGCCTGAATCAGGCCCTCTGGATCTATAAAAATAAAAGATTATCTAGAATATTCTAGAGAATGGTGGTTACACATCACAACTTTCTAATATCCATTGCTATTGTGTAAGATAACCCCGAATGGTTTGTCCTATTTATTTATTGTAAATAATTATGCCCCAGCATTTGCCTCTTGCACCTTAATAAATCGGTAGAACGTTAGCATCAGGGTGACATCACTCTGATCTACCAGCAAAGTGTAACTTATAGCTGACAGATAATTATAGAGGAGTGGTCGTTCCTTAGGGCAGCGATTCCCAAACTTTTGGCGTTTTGACACATCTGCCTGCGCACATCATACGTGATTCATTTGTTGATGTGATGCCAAGTCAGCACACACAATACATCACACCACAGTCATGAATACATTAAATCCAGTTATTAAGTTACAAATCACTGAATTGCTACACCTCTGTCCTGGCGCACTAGTGGGGGCCCTGCAGCCTGATGGGGACATACCCTTACTTACTGTACCCTTACTAAAGAACCACCTGTTAAAGTATGTTTGATTTTTTTTAAATTTCACTTGTCCAAATCAGGGCTGTCTGACCAATGACATAGAGAGCGGCGCCGGGGCCCAATAATACATGGGGGTGTGGCCTAATCAAGGGGCATGCCAACGCTAGCTTCCTCAGCCAGAGCCATCTTCCCATTGTAATTTGGGAAGATGGCACATGTATAAAGAGCAACAGTGAGTAAAATGTTTTGCGGAGCCGGGAAGATGAGAAGGAGGAGTTACCAGTATTTAATACGTAAAAGTTCCAAGAGGAAAGGGGGGGGGGGTGATACCAATTACACGGGCCCAGGTCTGATAGGCCCAGCAGCTCTTCCCAACCCAGCACATGCTGCTGTGTGCTGTCTGCAGTGTGGCCTGGGAGGTGCTTAAAGTGCTATTTTTTTTCTGTATTACATTCTAAGGGTGCATGGCCGCACCTCGCAGAATTAGGCCATGTCCCCTGAAAGAGTACCTGGGCCCGGACAGGCTCTCTACTGCCCTGATGACCATAAGTAGCCACCTGAGGCTATTTTGTAGCCCCTAATATCTTTAGTAATAACCATCAACTCTAATACAAAAAGTCCCAACACTGAACATCTCTAAACTTTCACTTATTTAAAGAGCTGGAAGAACTCATTCTTGTAACAATAACAAAATCATTCTCCAGAGCAGAAACAGCTGTTGCACTGTATATGATAAATGGGGTCACTGGTAAAAGTTGGTAAGCATCCTACCAATCAACGCTGGATGCAATATCCCATTCCCCTTATATCATCTCCCACGCAAACAGATAAAACTATTTCTGTAGCAGATCCTACCACACTGCATATCTCTCCTTGACGATAGTACATTGAGTGATCTCATCTGCTTCCAGCTGTCTTAGGTTTCCTTGGTTTGTTACCCTATGTTTGTTCTCTATTGTCTGCTTCCTCTTGTTCACCTCCGAAACATGCTGAGGGGTTGAAGAGTCCACTCTCATAACTTGTTTAAGGCTTGTAGTAAATAGGGCCCTGCAGGACCTGCAATAGAAATCTTGGGGCCCCATACACTAATATCTATCTATCTATCTATCTATCTATCTATCTATCTATATATATATATATATATATATATATATATTCCCCCCTCCCCCCCTGCAATTACTCATTGATCTTTTATCCTTTAACCTTTTATCCTTTAACCTGAGCCCTTTATGGACACAACTCTGATAATCCAGATGCCCTGACTACCCATGGAGTTTACATGTACTCTCCCAGCAACCTTGGCGTTTACATGTACTTTCTTAGGCAATGTTCCTACCTTTGCTTTATTACATGTCCATACATTAGAACTGGCCTCCTAGTTTATGTGAACTAGTCAGTGACATTATACATATGTATGACCTACATGCCAGGCTGTGCTGCTAATAGTGCCACTTGCTGTTATCTGCTATATTAGTGACTCTATGGACTGTAAGATTATACGGCCGTTACTCTGTGTCTGACAGTGGAATATCCTCCCGTGCAGTTTGAGGGCAGTAATGAGAAGAGGGAGAGGGCCCCCTCTGTCGAAAATGACCCGGGCCCCCCGAAGGCTTAATCCAGCCCTGACCCCCTCAAGAACTATCACACCCAGTGGCGTAACTACTGTAAGGCAGCCCCAGCAGCCGCTTGGGGGAGCAAGCAGCAGCAGGGTTTGTGTGGGCGCCGGCACCCGCACAACGCACTGACATGCTGCTGCGTGCCGCTGCCCACTGACTGAGCACTGGAGGCCAGTCAGCCGCAGCGCGGGTGGGGCCATGGCAGAGATGGCAAATTCTCCCACTGATTCAATTGACTGTACACAGAGCCGGCTATTGGCTACTGTGTACAGGATGGGCGGGCAGATGGGCCTGCTAGGGCAGCCTGGGATGCGTCGGAGCCAAGGGAAGCAGCAGTGTCTGCTGGTCTCTCTTCCTCTTTTCTGCTTCAGCTTCTCCCTTATGCGTGTGACGCCATCACGTCACATTCTGGTAAGACACGCTGGAGAGGAGCCTGGAGGGGGGGCACAAACCTTTTGTCAGGGGGGGAGCAAAATTTATAGTTACGCCACTGATCACACCCCATGCTGGAACATAAACTGGAAGTGCCCAGTGCCCATTATTGGAGTGGTGCGGAGCAGGGAGGGAGGGTGGCAGAGGGAGTAGTGGTGTCGATGCCAGCAGTCTTGATATTTGTAGGGTACCCTAACCCTCTCCGGCACCCCCCCCCCCAACCCTCCTCCCTAGTGCCTAACCTTATCTTGACTGCAGAAATGTTAACAACATCCCCTGTATACGATAGATGATAGATAGATACTGTAGATAGATAGATAGATAGATAGATAGATAGATAGATAGATAGATAGATAGATAGATAGATAGATAGAAAGATAGATAGATAGATTCCAGCCTCTAGCGGAGTCTACCTGAATGCTGGTCACTACAAATTCACGGCCATTTGATCAGGTCTGAATTACCCCTAAAGTACCAGCCAATCAGCACCTTTATTTTTGAAACACATCCTGTAACTTTACAGTTAGGAGCTGATTGGCTGGTACTTTATCTCTCTCCACGTTATCAACTTCCAAGGCTTAATACATCTGCCCGTTAAACACGCCGCAGCATATAGCTGTCATTCGGTAATATAATAAGGACTGACTGTATAATGCAGCTGTGGCATGAACACGTTGTGTAATATATGGTGGGTTGGCCTGTTATGTATAAGGTTACTAACTTTAGCAAACAGAAGGGACCATTGATAAACCCTGTTATATACACGATGTCACACATGATACTTTATCTCCTTACATTAAATACATTTTATTATATTGTTATTATTGTATACTCTTACTAATTTTATTACTGGCGTCCTAAATGAAAAATATGCTTTGATATCTAAAAATAGGCTTAGATCCCAGGGAGCAAATATCTCTGCAACGGAATCCGGTCACTAGGTCAACAGTAGGTTCCAGCTTCCCTAGTTCCCTATGCAATTATAGAAGTCGCTGCTTCCCCCCACCCCCATGCATTAATTATAATGTTTCTCACCTACTTGCTTGTTGCAAGGGGTTACGTGCTCATTGCCAGGTGTTTGGAGCTCGTTGCCAGGGGTTTCGTGCTTGTTGCCAGGGGTTACTTGCTAACTGCCATGGGGTTACCTATGCTTGTTGTGACGGATCCAATCACATCCTTTTCCTGCAATTGCAATGCGAGGCGTGTTCCCGTGCGCCTGGCTTCGCAATCACAGATCCCAGTGGCTGCCACAAGGATCTATCGGATCCTGCAGCTATGATTGGGATTGCATACATTGTATGCAAAAGGATGTATCTTATACGGTCCACCTGCATGGTGAGATGGTGGGGTATTGCAAGACATTACTCGCACTAATGGATGGGGGCCCTAAGAGTATTCCAGCACAATAAGATTGAGCATAACAACAAATACAAAGGTCAAAAACAAGTCATGTGGACGACTTTCCAGCAGGGTATCCCGGTTATTGATATCTAGAAGCGATATAATGGTATAGACCAGGTGTGGCCAACCAATCAGAGGCAATGAGACAAAAAATACGTTATGGTAAAACAAAGAGCTGATACCATGCAGACCTGCTCTGCTGTCTGGCCACCACACCTGCTCTGCTGTCTGGCCGCCGCACCTGCTCTGCTGTCTGGCCACCACACCTGCTCTGCTGTCTGGCCACCACACCTGCTCTGCTGTCTGGCCGCCGCACCTGCTCTGCTGTCTGGCTGCGGCACCTGCTCTGCTTTCTGGCCGCCGCACCTGCTCTGCTGTCTGGCCGCCACACCTGCTTTGCTGTCTGGCCGCCGCACCTGCTCTGCTGTCCAGCCACCGCAACCAGCATCTCACCCCCTTGTGGTTTCTGTTCCTGAGTACTTATGCTCACAAAAATTATTTGACCCATCCAACATCTATGACTTTTGACTCTCTTGTGCAACTGAAAAGGAGGTGTGGCCTCAGCAGAGGGGGGTATGGCCCTGCTGGAATGATGCAGTTGTGAGCCACGCCTCTCATATGCCATCCCTATGGGAGCATGCCCAGTGCTCTGTGAACTACTGGCCACACCCCCAGTACCTCTGTGTCCTCTGAATAAACCCTGTGCAAATGATCACTGCATCTATTCCCCTCTGCTCTGCTAAGCAGAGCAGCGAGTGCCAGGGAACCTCTGGGTGGCCCCCACTGCGGGACGTTGCGGCCTGTGGGTGGGACAGGGAGGTTCCATAAAATCAGGACAGTCCTGCAGAAATCAGGACAATCGGGAGGTATGATGTTTGGGGCCTCGTATTCCTGCGCTTCTAGAGAAGACACACTTATTCTCTGACTGCTGTTAGTGTGACCTAAGTTCATTCGTCTTAATCTAAAGGAAATGTCCAATTGCCAGGAAGCATCTCCTAGGATACAAATTGCAGGAATGAATTTCGTAGCTTCTTTCTCCTCCACATTAGCTCTCGTACTGACTCGTACTGACCCTTGACATAAAAACATGTTGAAGGATTGTAATGTATGATGAATATAGCAGAGAAGCCTTGAAGTGTTCCCTTACAGGAGTAATACTGCAGAGATAGATAAGGCAACAGAACACTGCTATACGCATATATACTTATAGGATTATAGGAAATAGGAAGCTAGAAATTTTGCACCTCCTTGCCAAAAGTTTTTCTGAAGCCCCTCTTCCATACATTTATTATAATATTTTTTTACCTACATGCTTGTTGCCGGGTGTTTCATACTCGTTGCTAGGGTTTTATGCTTATTGCCAGGGGTTACGTGCTACCCAGTAGGACCTTTAGCACTGATCCATCTGTTCATTAGGACCTCTAGCATCTGTCTCCTCCAAGGTCGGTGGCCATTTTTGGAGGGACATTTTCAGCAGAATCCATACAGACAGCTAGACCCATTGAAATCTGCAGAGGCCATGTGCCCCCACAGCAGCACAGAGTGCCATTGTGACGCCACTAAATGGGAAATACACTATGCAGTGTGATGATAATGCTAACCTCAGGATCAGAGAGTGACAGCCATACCTTAATGCTGGGTACACACTGGGCCATATATATCGTTAACGATATGGACAATATTGATATTGTTAACGATATCGGGTACATATCGTTAATGATGCTTATGGCCACGGATCGTATATACAGATGACCCCCCTGTCATCTGTATATGCAGCTCAATCTTACAATATCCTCTGTGACTGCATGCATGGAGAGGGGGTTGGGTGATGTCACTGACCGATATTATTATTATTATTATAATTTTATTTATAAGGCGCCACAAGTGTTTCGCAGCGCCGTACAAAGGAACAATACAGGGAGACAAAACTTGGCATAACATTGAATAAATAACAAAAATACAGTACAAATAAAGAGCACCACAGTTCAATACACATTACAGCTTAAATGTAAGTAGTGAGGACCCAATCAACATACAACTAGAGGCTTGAGGCCAATGATGGAGATGAGTATGAAGATGGTCACTGAGTGTTGGAGTAAAGGAGAGCTGTGAGTGAAATGTGAAGAGAAGTGGGCTTTGACAACAGGAGGGAAGAGGGCCCTACTCGGAGAAGCTTACAATCTAGTAGGAAGGGGAGACAGACAGATTACAAGAGGTGCAAGCGAGGGGGTGGTGGTTAGATAGCAGGATGTAAACAGGAAACAGGCAAGGGGTCGGAGAACCAGCTGGTTTATGCAGTGGAAGGGTACGCTTTGATGAATAGGTGAGTTTTCAGTGCCCGTTTGAAGCTTTGCAAGGTCGGGGAGAGTCTAATGGAGCGAGGGAGTGCGTTCCACTGAAGGGGTGCAGCACGGGCAAAGTCCTGTACTCTAGCATGGGAAGCAGTGATCAGGGTGGAGGAGAGACGACAGTCGTCAGCTGACCGTAGAGGGCAGGAGGGTGTATGAATGGAGATGAGGTTAGAGATATATGGAGCAATGGAATTATCATGAATGATATCGGTCAGTGTGTATGTACTATATCGTTGTCCTGCGGCACCTCCGATATAGTTAACTATATCGCCAGCCAAAGGAATCTCCCAGTGTGTACCCAGCATAAAACATTTGGGGACTGCTCATCGCCAGTGAAATAATCAGCTCCACCTCTGGATCTTTTAAAAATGTGTCATTGATTAATGAGTGCACCTGTGCACCTGTCGGTGACCTAGAAAACATGAACTGTTGGGGGTAATTGAGGACTGAGGTTGAGAAACAATGCATTAACCAATGACAAACTCAGGATTAGTTTCCTATTTAATAAAAAAAAAGTATCTCACATTTTATACAACAACACATTTAGCTGATTCTGAGTTGGGGACACACGTAGACGCAGTCGAAAATGTGGGCCTGATTCAGACCGGAACACACTTCTGCGAATTCGCACAGCGGACGATTATTGATACGCTGCACATGCAACCGGTTCACAACAGGCATGCGCGAGGCCATCCTGCTATGAAGTCCTGCAACTTTTTCTACACGCACGGCGTATGCAAGGTGATTGACAGGAAGTAGGCATCTGGGGGGGGGGGAGCCGGCTGTTGGGAGCGCTGCGAATGTCCAGGAAAAACGCTGGGAATGTCCAGAAAACGCTAGGTGTGTCTGAGTGCTTTAGGGGCGTGTCAGCTCAGTCCGTATATGCCTTTTTCCTGTGCACCGCTGAGTCAGTCCTGGCTACACTGCGCCTGCGATGAGTTGTGGCCAGTGTAAAAATCATCACAAAGGGTCTGATTCAGACCTGTTCTCTAGGCCACAGGTACACAGGTAAGGTACACATCCACTCGCCTGCAGCCGAATGGGAGATAAATAAACCGAATGATTTCTCTTCCGTTCACTAATAAAAGTCAGTCAAGACTGACTTTCATTCTGGCTGGAGATGGACGAATTTGGGGCAGACACCTGACATCAAACAATGTGACATCAGACCATCCCCCCCCTCCCCACATCGACCCACCTTCATTTACAGGGTCAGGGTAGCCATTGGGGGGGGGAGGGGGGCGGTGACTCCAGTTCCGGGCCCAGACAGAAAGGGGGCCCAGAACTGGCAGTTCTAAAGTATAATTTGTAATAAACAAAGTTCACATTTCCCTTGGAGCAATGTAGAGGTTGAGTAGTGCGGCCAGTGCTGAAGACACAGGTCTCACCGGACATTCCAGGTGTCCGAGAAAGGGAAGGAGGGCCCTGCCTATTTTCTCAGTCCCAGACCTGACAATCTCAGCTGGCAGCCCTGCGCAGGGGTACACACAGTATTGACAATACTGACCTAGTGACCGGATTCCGTTGCAGAGATATTTGCTCCCATCACACATACTTGTATAACCCATCTGATTCTAGAGATAGATAGAATGTAACTTGGAGGACTGCCCTAGGGATCTAAACCTATTTTTAGACCTCAAACCATATTTTTCATTTAGGATGTCAGTAATGAGGTTAGAAAAACAATATAATAAAGGTTATTTAATGTAAAGAGATAAAGTATCATGTGTGACAGAACTGTATGTATATAACAAGGTTTGTCAATGGTCCCTTCTGTTTGCTAAAGTTAGTAACATTATACGTAACAGGCCCACCCACCATATATTACACAACGTGTTCATGCCACAGCTGCATTATACAGTCGGTCCTTACGAAAAGAAAGGGTCACATTAAGTACTCTCTTATATACAATATAATCATGTTTCTGGCAAAATAACTGATTACCTAATGCCAGCCAGAGGCATAACTCTGGGAGGCAATGGAGTCATCTGCCACTGGGCTCCTGCTCCCCAAGGGGGCACCTCTAATTCCCTGCAAATTTAAAATATTTAATTGAAAGCCATTAATATTGTTTCTGTGGCCAACTCCCCCACCTAGTAGGACTATAAAAAAGGGCTCTGTATAGCTACCGTGCAATATAGCAAAATAAATTTGTATCAATGATATTGAAACAAAGTATGTCTAATAAAACCCTCTTTACCAGGGGTGGGCAACTATTTTGGCTGGGGGGCCGCTTATCAAAACCAGAAACTATTTGAGGGCCGCACACATAATATCTTGTATATACAATATAAAAAAAATATATATATACAGTAGGAGCAAGTTTCATCTTTGCTCCTTTGGCCATGGCTAGCCATGGCTATTCTATTGTTCTCAGCTGCAATACGTATTGTATTGCAGCTGAGAACAATAGAATAGCCATGGCTAGCCATGGACAAAGGAGCAAAGATGAAACTTGCTCCTACTGTATATATATATATATATATATACACATATATATACACATACATACACACACACTGTGTGGGTGGGTGGGTGTGTGTATATATATATATATATATATATATATACACATACATACACACACACACACAAACACTGTTTGGGTGTGTGTGTGTGTGTGTGTATATATATATATATATATAAACACTAATACACATAAAATAATTGCCTGTTCCTCATAGATGTGCGTGGCAAAAATCATACTGCGCCCGCCCTGCACAGATTCAGGGAGCCTGGCAGATTCAGGGAGCCTGGACGCGGAGAAACCTTACTACTGCTTGGCGTCTGGGAGGGTACGCGGCCGGTGACACTCGGTCTGTTACAGCTGAGCTGCCGCCGTTAATGTCCTTCTGTGCCTGCCGCACACAGCATTTCTGGGAGCGTGGGAGGGGACGCGGTGACGCGGCCGCGTCACCCAATGGCCGGGGGGCGGCTGCAGCGTCATCACGTCCCCTCCCACGTTCCCAGTAATACTGTGCGCGACAGGCACAGAAGGACATTAACGCGGCGTCGGCGGCATTAAAAAGTAAATGACAAGCGGCTATAGTCGGGCCGCTTGTCATATTAATATGTGTCAGAGTGGCGGGCCAGACCTAAGCGGCTCGCGGGCCGCATCCGGCCCACGGGCCGCCTGTTGCCCACCATTGCTCTTTACTGTGGTTAGACTAATGCTGCCCATACATATGTGAGATATTGCATGCAATCCTTCGATTTCGACTGCATCTGGCCGAGAAATCGAATGATTGTATGCATTTTTAAGGGGACATTCGACGCGATGCGCGCACACGCCGGCCAAATATCGGGTCTCAAGATCTTATGTGCTGCACATAATATCTATCGAATCGCAGGAGCGATCGCATGTGGATTTTAACCACATGCGATGCTCGAATGCGATCTGCAGGTGGGGGGCGGAGGGAGCACTTTTTCATCGGCGTGGGGATGGGGAGAGGGGGCCGGAGCGACCGCTGGCGGCATGGGAGATGGCGGGCAGAGGGCGGCGTCATGTAGTGCAAGAAGCGCTAGCGGGTGGCGGGGGTCTGTCAGCGGTGGCGGCAGAAGTGTTTAAAACACTGGGCAGCCCTCTGATTGGCTGAGCTATCTCGGCCAATCATAGGGCTGCCCAGTGTTTAAACAATTCTGCCGCCACCACTGACTGACCCCCGCCGCAGCGCTAGCCCTTCTTGCGCTACATAACGCTGCCCTCTGCCCTCCCTCTTCCAGCACCCGATGTGCCATCTCAAGATGGCATGCGACATCGGGTGCTGCAAAGGGGACACTTTAGCACCACAAGATGCGATCGGGTTCGATGGACATCGCACTGCGATATCGCATCGAATCCGATCGCACATATGTATGGGCAGCATAAGAAAACTGAACTCCTAAATATCTCATTGTGTGACCCTTTATTGTTGTCTTGTTATTCCATCGGAGAAACATTTACTTTAAATCAGATCACTGTGTTTTGCATATTTTTCTCATGTTTATCTGGCAACCATGTGTATAATCTGAGTAGATGGAACATATAAGATCAGCCAATTATTAGGACTAAGAGTATAGTCTCTATGACAATTTGAGCTCTGACACGCTGGTGCTCAGTGACTGTGGGCGGTATTCAATTACCCTAATCGCGATGTGCAGCGAATCCTGTTTAGGATTCACTGCACATTCGCCGTGTTCCGGAGGGCTGGAGCCCTCGCTGCCAGCTCTTGCTGACACAGTATTCAATGAGGAAGGGGCTCTGTGCCCCTGACGGCGAATGTGAACCCCTGCGGCTGACACTGCAGGGAGCCGGTGGACGATGGCAGGCAGGGAGATGGAAGTCTCCCTGCCTGCCCCAGAACGTATGTGGGGGGGAGGTGGGCTCCCGGGAGCCAGGCAGCACAAGCTGCCCCCCGGGAGTGCCAGCAGGGGACCGGGTATGCACTGCTCCCGATCGTGCATATGTAATGATCGGGAGCAGTGAATATATAAATATGTAATGAGCGGCTCTCGGCTCCCGGCCCCCTGCTGGCTGCTCTGTGTAAAAAAAATTTAATTGATAATTAAATTAATTCATTAAATATATATTCATGTGCTGTAAGCATGCCCCTTCACAGAATAAAATTCCTGATTTTTTGACACCAAATTTAAAAAAACAACAACATTATTTTAAAAGTTCACATTCCACTTTACCATGAAAAGATGGCGATTGCTACTCCGTGACAAACGGCGAAAATCACTTAGAAAGCAATTCACCATCTTCTCATTGAATACTCTCACGGCGAATCACATTGAAAAACCCATTGAAAAACCACAGCGAATTGCGGAGAGTATCAGACGTTGAATTGTCCGTCATTCACTGTTCACTGTCAGCGAAAAGTGCACGTTGAATTGGGTAATACACTTTCTGACACAAAAAATCACCTTCCAAAGTGAAAATAGCACAAATTCGCCATGAAACATGGCGAATTGGCCTCATTGAATACTGCCCTGTATATCTACTGAGCTTACAGCTTGTGCGTGTCACCCCGTCAGGGTAGATGGAAAGTATGAACTTGTAATGAGGACATAGAATGAGTCTCTAAAATAATTTCAGTGCTGAAACACTAGTGCTCCAATCTGAAGAAGAGCTGAGCTTGCGGCGCGTGTATATCACCCCGTATTATTGGCGGGACATGCTCTCAGCCTTAAACAGACAAACACAATCACATACATCGATGTATTAGGATATAGTAAAGGGGTATTATGCTTGGAGTTCAGAGAGCATTGCTCTTATAAGAGCATTTAGATCACAGACGCTGGAAAATCATTGGCATATATATAGAGCCCTCACATGGAGGGAGTGTACATGAAGCCGCCACACAGAGTCTGTGCGCCGACGTACGCTCCGCTATCGCTTCATCAGGGCAATTTAGAGGTTGAGTAGTGCAGACACAGGTCTCACCAGGCATTCCAGGTGTCCAAGAGAGGGAAGGGGGGCCTTGCCTATTTTGCCAGTCCCAGACCCCACAATATCTGACGGCAGCCCTGCGCAGGGGTACACACAGCATTGACAATACTGACCTAGTGACCGGATTCCGTTGCAGAGATATTTGCTCCCATCACACATACTTGTATAACCCATCTGATTCTAGAGATAGATAGAATGTAACTTGGAGGACTGCCCTCGGGATCTAAACCTATTTTTAGACCTCAAACCATATTTTTCATTTAGGATGTCAGTAATGAATTTAGTAAACCAATATAATAAAGGTTATTTAATGTAAAGAGATAAAGTATCATGTGTGACAGAACTGTATGTATATAACATAGTTTATCAATGGTCCCTTCTGTTTGCTAAAGTTAGTAACATTATACGTAACAAGCCCACCCACCATATATTACACAACGTGTTCATGCCACAGCTGCATTATACAGTTGGTAATTACTAAAAGAAATGGTCAAATTAAGTACTCTCTTATATCCAATATAATCATGTTTCTAGCAAAATAACTGATTACCTAATGCCAGCCAGAGGCGTAACTCTGGGAGGCAATGGAGTCATCTGCCACTGGGCTCCTGCTCCCCAAGGGGGCACCTCTCCTTCCGTGCAAGTTTAAAAATATTTAATTGAAAGCCATTAATATCGCTTCTGTGGCCAACTCCCCCACCTAGTAGGACAATACACGTCAAGCTCTCTTTATTCTAAACATCATTTTCGCAAGTGTCACACCCTGTATTAGAACTTGTGATGTCTCTCACTGGAGGTAGACACCTCACTGATAGAGCTGTTTGCTCCTGTGTTGAAAGAATGCAAATTCTAGCGATAATGAAGGTACTACACTACATAGCGTCCCGTAATAGTAATGTTTCTAAACTAACAATCATGCACAGCCAGAATCTGCAAACTCACTGTGCAGGAGCAAGTACTGTATCTATTTCTGTAAGGTGTCTGCCTACAGTGAGACAGCTCACAAGTTCTGATCTTGGGTATGACTTCTAAGCAATATATTTGTCTCAAAGAAATAATAATGTAAATAAATGTCATGCAATGTAACAAGATTTATAGAAATATTTTCCAGATTGTTCTTTTATATATGTATCCTAACTGTCATTTTACAGGATGTGTTTGAAAAAGGAAGGTCTGAATTACCACCTCTATCTCTGTCCACTTTATAACACTCCAAGGCTTAGTAAAGGAGAAACTAAGAGTTGCTATGTTTAGACTGAAAGCTTGTAAAATAAAGTCACGCCAAGCACAGCGGCCGAGCACAGGGAACTGTTGCAAAACATATTAAGTCATATTTTATCCTTTCAATGAAAACTAAGGGAAAAAAATGCCAGTCATTGTTACTGACAATTCCCTTACGCACACAGACAGAATACAAGCCCTCTTGTTGGCAAATAGTAATGCAGACACCATTCCAAGATGACGCATTTGTCCAGCTAAGACGTCAGTACAATCTCAGCATTTCAGGACCCCCCCCCCCCCAATTTACTAACTGTAGGAATATGGGCTGTAATTTCAGCCGTTGTCTTGTGATGTTACAAGGAATGTCTCCAGTGGCAGATTCAGGGGGGCACTGGGTACGTGCCTCCTCTGTCCTTTCTGACATTTTTTTTTACCCGCCAGGCCACCCGTTGAGCTGCCGACGGCCGTCGTGAGGAAATGAATACAGGTGCTGCCGGGAAGAAAGCATTGCCAGCCAGGCGGGGAGCGGCAAGCTGCCTGGCTGTATCCAGAGCACTGCAGCAGGTCCCAGCTATTTGAGATCTCCCGCTGCCGTTTGCCGGGTCCTGATTGGCTGCTGGACCGTGAGTGAGCTCCGATTGGCTCGCAGGCCCAGCAGGTGTCAGCGTGAAGTTTCAAATGGCCAGGGCCTGCTGCAGTGCAGTGCTCTGAATACAGCCGGGCAGCTCGCCTCTCTCTGTCAATGCTTTCTTCCCAGCAACGGCTGTGTTCAGTTCTGGCAACGAGCAATGGACCACACATGCCAACATGGAACCCCAGATTGTAACGAGCATGTAATCCCACATGGCAATGAGCATGTAATCCCACATGGCAACGAGCATGGAACCTCTGGCAATGAGCATGTAGATAAGCAGCACTTATGTAGCATAATTTGTAGTAGGCATTACGATGTTTGTCATAATACGTAATGGACATTATGGTGTGTGGCTTAACATGTAATGGGCATTATGGTGTAAATGTTTGACGCGCCTTTGGCGCGCAATGTCCCTCTTTGTGGAGCATATTGTGAATTTTGCCTTAATCCGTGTAGCACTATGTGAATTTTGCCTTAATCCGTGTAGCACTATGTGAATTTTGGCTCTATCCCTGTGGCATTATGTGAATTTTGGCTCAATCCATGTGGCATTATGTGAATTTTGGCTCAATCCCTGTGGCATTATGGGAATTTTGGCTCTATCCATGTGGCATTATGTGAATTTTGGCTCAATCCCTGTGGCATTATGTGAATTTTGGCTCTATCCATGTGGCATTATGTGAATTTTGGCTCAATCCCTGTGGCATTATGTGAATTTTGGCTCAATCCGTGTGGCATTATGTGAATTTTGGTTCAATCCGTGTGGCATTATGTGTAATGGCCAAATATAATGGGGTCTACAATTTTGTTGCATAATGTGTAGAAGTGGTACATTGGTACACTACACTCAAGGACACACCCACCTAAGAGACCCATTCCTGGCTTTCCATTGAACCAGGTTCTGTTACCTGGCTGCAAAGCACTTTCTCTGAAGCTGGATGGCTCCTTTTTAAACTTTTACAGAGCAGTTGTGACCAAAGATATATATACTGTAGCACTCTCTGGTGAAACCAACCCTGTTTCAATTCAAAATGGCCGTCACTCCGTTGTAAACAAGAAGTGTGTGCCCTCCTGGTAAGTACAGGTTACCTTATGTAGAATAGCAAGTGAGGCGGATCATGGTTTATGGTGCTGCTATAGCCGGATACCTTACTCTGTGCCGGTAACTTGGTCTGTAATACACACATAGGCATTAATAGTTAAGGGGTGTGGTATAGGGGTCCAACAGTCAGGATCCCGACAGTCATTATCCCGATGGCGGGATCCCGACTGGCCGGACCCAGACAGCATGGCAAGCGCAACAAAGACCCTTGCGGGCTCGCTTCGCTCGCCACGCTGCGGACACGGTGGCCCCCACGAGGGAAAATAGCCGACGGCTAGTTAAGGTTGTTTTGCAGTCGTATGGTTGAAGGATTTAATACATCGTTTTTTTTTTTTTTTTTGTAATGGAAAGTGCATGTATTCTCTAGAAGGAGACCAAAAGCACAAAAAAGCCCTGTTTAGTGAATTTCTAAATAAAATATCACTTTAAATGGTTTATTTAATAGCCTCTGTGGGCTGACCACAATTAGAGAAAACTGAATTAGCGATAACTGAATTTGCTTCCAATTAATTCTTGAACCAGTTTGTGTAATTGGCTTAAAGATTTTAACAAAGCTGAATTCTGTCGGTTGGAAAAATGTTCAAGCTTTAGCAAGACTTTATCAAGACATAAGGACTCAAGGCCCCCCTATGCGATTTGGGCCCAATTTCACCCGATTTTGGCAGATTGGGATGAGAAATCAGGTGAAATGTGCCCCAATGCGAGCTCCCGTGCACATCAGACCGGAGTCGGAGGTCAGACGGGCTGCACATAATATAAATCATACGTGCAGTCGTCAATGGCACATCACGGGTGCACCTGTGGTATATCACATCCAATACGGTGCGTAGTAGGTGTGCAGAGTGGTGAAGCGCTAGGCACTGAACCCAGGTTGCCCATTATACACAGGGCGACACAGGTTTGACCCTTCTTTTAACCCGGGCTGTATTGCCCAAGTTGGCCAAACCCAGGTTATTCACTTTAGTACTTTCACACTGCACCTCGTTCCAGAAACAACCCAGGTACAAATGCGATGGGAAAGGTATATAAGTATGTTCCAGTGTATTAAATGTTATGTTATTCTGAACACTGGACTGTCTGGAACTTGTAGGCACTATTGGATGTGTTGTTTTCCATACGATTATAGCATTAGCCAAATCATTATGGACAACAGATACCCTAATTAAACAAATGTCTTTAACTAAGGAAAGATTACTAGCAAAATTTCTTACCCTAAGTCAATCACTAGCAGCAGCAGCAGCATGCTATGGATGAGTGCACACCAGCACGGATAAGGAGACCTTGAGTGATCATGTGCTTCTGTCTCTCTCTCCTATCAGGGGTTCCCACAAAGGTGGATAATGAGAGTTGTCAGTTGTGACCAGCTACAGCAAATTACAGTGATTACAGAAAATCGATGTCTCCTTAGTGGTATCCGTGGCAGAATCTAAAGAATCCAGGAGATTAAAAATACAATGCTGGGCAACAGGAGATTTATGGCTGATACGGGAGTCTGCTGCAGGATGCGGGACGGTAGACAGCAATGGTCAGTGTTAACCAGATGCTGTGAGAGGTAATTATTAGAGAATCGGGGAGCTATAGTGTGAACATTAAAGGAGGGATGAGAGTGTACTATGGAGTGTGAGTATTGAAGGGTAGGGAGGAAAGTGTGCTGTGGACATAAAAGGAGCTGACGGAGGGGAAGCGTGTACTGTGGGCATTAAAGGAACTGGGGGAAGTGCAGAGTGCACTGAGGGCATTGAAAGGACTTGGGGAGAGGAGGAGCTTGCTGTGGGTATTGAAGGGGCTTGGGAGGACAGAGAGCACTTTGCTGTAGAGTAGTCACTGAAGGGGCTGTGGCAGGGAGAGTACTGGACATTAATGAAGCCAGGGGCCAGAATGGAGGTATGGAGAGTGCTGTGGTTTGGACATTGAAGGATCTGTGGGGGTGCCGGTGGATGCTGCGAGCTGGACATTGAAGGGGGTGCTCAGTACATCTCTTTTTACCTGTGCTGTTGTTTTATTTAAATGACTGACTATAATGCACAGATTGTGGAGAGGAGCCATGCCGCTATCACTAGGAACAGCCGCCATGAGGACAGGGTAATCGACCAGGGGACATGAGCAGCAGTATGACAAGCAGGTTGGGGTGCTGGCCTTTTTAATATGTACCCTCCCCGCGTGCCAAAAATAAGGAGTGTAGCTCATGGGGATAGCATACCTTGTGAGGCCACACCCCTTGTAGCAAGGCAACACCTCTTTTCTTCTAGCACCGCCATCCTATCATGTTGCCCCCCCCCCCTCCCCCCCCCTTTTTTTTCTGGACCCTGGGTCCTTTGAGCAATGCTGATTGGCTGGTACGTTATCTCTCTCCACTTTATCACTCTCTATTGCTTCTCTTTAGGAGATTTATCAAAGGACTGCAGTGGCATTGCTATGGCTTTCAGGGCAGTAGAGAGCCTGGCTGGGCCTGGGTACTTTTCGAGTGGTGTGCCCTAATTGTGGCAGGCGTGGCAATGTACCCTTAGTATAAAATACAGAAAAAAATTGTACATCAGCTCCTTTCTGGCACAGAGCAGCATGAGCTGAGTTAAAAGAGCTTCTGCTTTCAGGTAGCAGGGGCCCCACTGGGCCCCTCCATCAGACCTGGGCCCAGGTAATCAGTACCCTCCCCTTCTCTCGGCACCAATGATGGCATTGTATAAAATGTTACGGTATCTGTTGGTTTGCTGTACTGTACTGCTGTACATGCCCCATATCCCCTCCCTTTCACCTTCAGTCCTCCCATCTCACCCTCGGGCCTTTTTTTTGTCTAATTTATTGCAAAAACATCAATAAAAGGGAGATCTCAGTTCTCAGATAAGTAATTATGGTTTAGTACATAACACCCCAGCCTGTACGTGAGTTGTGAAAATGGTGTAATGTGTGTTGATGTTGGACAAGTATAAGCTACCACTGTTGGCTTCTGAACAATAACCTCAATACCACAAAACATGTATTGTTAATGTCACAGTGCTAATTACAGACAGGCTTATTCTCAGCACCTGGAAGCTTCCAGAACAAATATATATAGTTTTTATATCATTTACCCTCCCACATTTTATTTCAAATTAGCGTGCGGATCATTTTAAATCATTTTTCCAAAATCTAATAAAGGGCCTTATTTTGGTTCATTCTTTCTGACAAAATCCTTCTTAGATGGACAAAACCATGTGCACTGCAGGGGGGGCAGATGTAACATGTGCAGAGAGAATTAGATTTGGGTGAGTAATTTTGTTTCTGTGCAGGGAAAATACTGACTGCTTTATTTTTACACTGCAATATAGATCTCACTTTGAAGTAAAACCCCACCCAAATCTAATTCTCTCTGCACATGTTACATCTGCCCCACCTGCAGTGCACATGGTTTTGCCCATCTAAGAAGGATTTTGTCAGAAAGAATGAACCAAAATAAGGCCCAAAAAAGTACTGTAGATATAGGAGTTATCTGGAGTTCGGAGAAGCCAAAAAAAAAGGAAGTAACAGTTTAACCATGTTGCATTGCATGCAACACAACTTGACATAACCCCTTTTTTTGTTCTGCTACCCCACTCGTGGCATTTGCATGTGCCCGCCCACTGTGCTGTCAATCACAGACAGTTCCCGGTGCAGCTGTACTAGCTCGATGCACCTATATATATTTAAATATATCGGGCATCCGCTGTGTTTCACCGCTGACTCGATATATCTGTGAACGATGCCGATATTGCTCATACACACTGGCCAATAGTGCACTGATATATTGGCTGTTCAATTCGAATGGCCGATATATATCGGCCAGTGTGTATGCACTTTCTCTCTGCACATTTTACATTGGCCCACCTGCAGTGCAGCATGATTTTTCCCATTTGAGAACAAATTTGCCCTGTTGTTAAATCTAACGGGTCGATTGAACCTAGTTTTCGAAAGATGGCTACACAGTAGTAGATATATCTACAGACGGATTGGGCAGCGTGTTCTCACCCACACTACCGGATCCGGCGTTATTGACATCAAAACTGGGCGGACACATTTGCATGCACCCGCCAAGTGAGCTGTCAATCACCAGCGACTCCTGCAGCAGCTATACTGACACTGTTCACAGATACATCGATGGTCCACCTACATATCGGTTGTTCAATTGAGTGGCCTATATATCGGCCAGTGTGTACGCACGTTCAGGTAAAACACGGCTCTCCTGCACCATGCCAACTTTACTGGAAACACTTCAAACTGTAAAATGTTGCAAATATATTTGTGAACGTCGTTATTGCTTTCTTATAAACAACTGTATTTCAGTTTAAGTGGTCCATTAATGAATAATTGAAAATGCTTGATGGTATAATGGGGAAAAAAGCAAATAACACATACTGTAATGCCATATAAAAGATTAAACAAAAGAAAACTTTCAGTACCTTTGTAGTATTACAAAAGTGCACTCAACTACATTCGGGTTTAAGGATATAAATTGCAGATTCTTTGTAAGTGCTGACTACTTAGTATGAAGGATTGGTTGGGGTGTGCGGAGTCTGATCTGTGTCCAAATGGCTGCTGTCCCAGACATGGTGAACTAGGCTTAAAGATTTATGAGATGTTGAGTGATGGACCGGCCACAAGGATTAGGCATTATCCAGTCACAAGTCCAGCTATTGCCCTGCATTTATCAAGCTTACACATACTGTAAATACCACACCGACAGCTTATGAAGCTGCTTTAGGGGAATTTTAAAGTAAAATGTAATGGGATCCAATATGAAATCAGAATCTGTAACCATCGCCAACATATACATTAAACGGCCGATCATATAAATAAATGGGTGTGATCTGCGTTATAATCATTCCTAATACCGACATCGGCATCCCGACTGCCTTCAGATGACCGGCACGGTAACCCCGAATAGATCAGGACGCTGATGCCATAATCCCGACAGCTGGTATCCGAATCTGTAAGTATGCCTCGACCGCTAGATTGCAACCCTGGGAAAAAGGCATGGGGGGTTAGCGTTAGGCACTCATGGGAGGAATTAGGGTTAGGCTGCATGGAGGGTGGGATAGACACCTGCTAGGAGGGGTTAGGCTGTGGTGCAGGTAAGGTTTAGGGCAGTGGGTTAGGCATTAGAAGGGAGGGGAAGCGTCAGGTTGTGAGGCGGGGGGGGGGAGGCATCCCTGGAGGGACTTAGGGTTAGGCTGCGGGGAGGGAAAGGTTAGGCAGCAGGGAGGGTGTGTTAGGCACTTACTGTACTGGGGGTTTAGGGTTAGGCTGTGGTGCAGGTAAGGTTTAGGGTGCTGGGGTTAGGCATTAGAGGGGAGGGTAAACATCAGGCTGTGGGTGTGGGGGGTTAGGTATTAAAGGGGAGGGTAAAGGTCAGGCTGTCGGGGAGGGGGGTTAGGCATTAGTGGGCAGGTCAAACATCAGGCTGAGGGGGAGGGGGGTTAGGGTTAGGCATTAGAGGGAAGGGTAAAGGTCAGGCTGTGGGGGAGGGGGGTTAGGCATTAGAGGGTAAACGTCAGACTGTGGGGGAGGGGAGTTAGGGTTAGGCTGCTACAAAGGAGAGAGAGGGGGTAGGGGAGATGGTTATGATGCCGTCGGAGCATCTGTCGGCATTCTCACTATCAAGAGGCTGTGGTGAGACTTATGAACGCCGACATGATCACCGACGGGACAGCCTATGTATCCCTTACAGACTGCTCTCTCATGTCATAGGCCACAAACTGACCACATAGGGCTAAACTCAGGGACTGGAGCGGGGACACAAACCGGGCGCCCAGGATTTTCTACACATCATGCAATGGAAAGATCGGTGTGGCGAAACCCATCCATAGGTCGTTTATCTAATGAGGGCGGGGTTATAATACAGCCAATTACAGATTACAAAAGTGTAATGTAAATGACCCCTGTGCATGCACACAGCGTCTATTCACTACGGAAGAGGGGACATGGGGCATGCTATCATATCATAGAGCACTGGCCATGCCCCCATAGTGAAGGAAAACTTTCTGTGAGGCCACACCCATTTTCTGGAGCGGGCGTCCCACCCACTTCCTATTTTACAAATGTTGAGATGTATGCCTTGTCTAATATCAATAATTGCATTTTACAAATGGCGTACTTCCGCAAGTCGATGATTCGTTGCTACGGACAACCTCTCCACTATCTCTTTCCAAAGTCTGCTACATCTCCGCTTTAGTGACTTTTCTACTTTAATATAAAAAAATAAAAACCGCTTGGTTACTGGACGCGCCTCTGGGTTCTGCACTTTATGGAGACTTTCCCAAATATTCTATTTTCCAAGTTTATGTTTGGAAAGAAAACAGATAATAAATACTACGAGATGCCACATCTAGCTAAACATTTACCTAAAACAGGACTGCAGTCCTATCCTAACAAAGGCAAAAGCAATGCGCTCATTTCTATAGAGGAAAGTCTCGGGGGGGATGCACTAAGGACCTAATTCAGGTCCGTTCACAGATTGCCTGCGTTCGCACTGGGTCCGATGTTTGCAATGTGCGCATGCGCTTTTCTCTGCATATGCAGGGTGCGTGCACCCACTGCAAACAGACTGTTTACCAGGTGCACGCACCCAACACAGCAGGTGGGGGGCAGAGAGGGGCTCCGGGCAGCCCCTTTAGCATATGGGAATGCCCAGCATTTCATAGGTGTTCCCATGAGAACGCTGGGCGTTTGGTGAATGAGCGGGGACTCTGCAGGTTGTGGAGGTGAGGTGCACCAGAACGTTTTTCCGCTTAGGGGAGCAGCTCCCTGACACGTTTCTCTTCCAGGACTGTATTTTGCAGCTCAGAAATGTAAGATTTCCAGGATTTGTCACAGTAAGCCCGCGCCATCCTCACATAGTGATCCTACAGGATCCCCGTGTCGTGGGAATGCGCCACCGCCCCCTGTAAGTGCCAAGTCTTTGTTTAGAATTCCTGTTGTGTGTGAAAGTACCTGGCTAAGGACCCCGGTGGTGGGTGCGGAATATCTACACCAACAGCCTTTGCATAGTATCAGCCTACTCACATTCTTCTTACTTACATTTCGGATAGCACAATTTGTCAGAAATCTAGAACCTATTTTTACATATCGATGGTCATCCATTGTGTTTGATTGATTGGCCTGTGGGCCAATCAAAACACGGGGGCGGGGCTTCGTGGGTGTCGGGGCGGAGCTATGCTCCGTGACCCGGCACTTTGAAGAAAAAAAAAGACATGTCTTGAAAAAGGTGTTGTAGACACCGAAACGCGTTGACAAGTACTGTGGAGAGTGAGCAGCCATCATCATTTCCCCTCTGGATACCTTTTGGATTGACTGTATGTATTTTAGCAATATTTTTTAAATTTTTTTTATTTTTTTACTATTTTTTTCTATTTTTGGGAATTGGACTTGTATTGTATTGGATGTATCGGGATCCTTCCATTGTTGGGATGGAGGATTTTTACCTGTTTCTTACTGCATAATAAAATATAAACTTTTGAAAAGATCACTGTCGGAGTATTTTAAAAGGAAAAGGAAAAATTTAAACCACAAGGGATCCCTACCTAAAGACAAAGATACCTTGATGGGCGGTGTAATACTGTTAAAATTGTGAGTTGGGTACGCAAATTCAGAAGATCATAATCTCCTGGTATTGAGCCTTTTCAGTAACTACCACGAGGTGGAGGGAATCTATCTTCCATTAAAGATACCTTTATGGGTGTTTATCTGCACTGTTTAGTGTGAGTTATGGTACGAGACCAGTACCCGATAATCACTAGAAATAAATAAAGCACACAGTCACTTTTTGTAAATATATGCCTACTGCAAAAGAGGCATATTAATATTATGTCAATAATCTGACACACTATTTTTATTGTATTGTTTTATTCACCATCACATCTTGGGAGAAAACAATGGTCTGCTGATCGCAGTTGAATCCATCTAAAGAACCCGCTACGTGCTTAAAGATAACTTCTTTCCACGTGAGTTGGGGTACGTTTACCCATTGTTGATCTCCACATATAATAATCACCTTGAATATAGAAAAAGAAACCTTTATATGTGTACCTTGCTTTATCTCTTGGTTAGTAAGGTACGACTTGACACCACTGTCTACCGATTATTGATTTCACGGGGTCACCTTTGAAAAAAAAATATAATCAACACAGTACATATCTATGTATTGATTTTGTGTATATATTCTTTTTGCACATTCATCCACGTTGAGAAAAACTTATCCTGAAAAGGACAACATCAGAAGAACATAAAGAAACCGCTACGGGCCTGTACACTGCCCTACTTACCGTAAGTGGGGTACGCCCAAGTCTTTTTGTTATACATCCACCTTCCTATTTTTAAGATTTGGGATAACCACATCTAATCGTCACTATTCTCTTCCAACTCTTCCCACATATTGGCGGAGTGACAACTTTTGAAGATCATTGAAAAATATAAGAAGATATAGACATTCTAATCCCCTTTTGCGCCAGTGATTGGAAATTCCCATTTTTGTGATTGTATGGTATTGTAAAGGTTATTTGGTGATAGCCAGGGTTAAGTACAGTTCACAGGCAGCAGGGCGCCATCTCAGGTCATATCCTATAAATTTCTATAGCTGTAATAAAAGAGAAGTGTGGTCAATTTCTATACAATAGAATAGATCATCGGAACCAAGCACAAATGCCATAATCTTGACCCACAAATCCATTTGCTCTTTCTGAAACACGTGCATCTAGGCAAAGGATCTGGAAGAATAACTACGGGGCAGATGTATTAAGCCCGGTAAAGTGATAAAGTGGTGATAAAGAGGAGATAAAGTGGAAGGTGATAAGGCACCAGCCAATCAGCTGTTTTTGAAAAAAATCACAGTTAGGATGGAGTTGATTGGCTAGTGCGTTATCACCTTCCACTTTATCACCTCTTTATCACTTAATCACCAGGCCGAATACATCTGCCTCTAAAGGCCCCCATAAACTATGCGATTTGGGCACGATTTCACCCGATTCGGATGAATCGGGCCGTGAAATCGGCCCAAATCGCACTTTGCAGACACCCCGTCCGATCCGATGCGCGGTCCCGTGCGCATCGGATCGGGGTCGGGAGGTCGAACGGGCTGCACATAAGATTTGCTAAATCTTATGTGCAGCCCAGCCCCAGAGCCGTGCGGGGGATGACGGCGGGCAGGGGTGCCGAGAGGGGGGGGGGGACAGGTCCAGTTTACCCGGGCCCGAGCCTGTGAAGGGGGCCCTGGTTTGGACACACTTTTTTTTTTTATTTGGTGGCGAGTGCGCCAGGTCTGAGTGCGCCGGAATCAGCTGTTCAGCGGCAGCTTTGGGAGTGCGGATGTGGGTGGACAGGGGCAGCAGCATCACAGAGGTCCTTCTGAGCATCATTCCACTCTCCGACTCCAGGGCCTGCTGAGCGCCAGTCATGTGACTTGGGAGTTTACCATGGCTCTGCGACAGGAGGATTCTTAGGGTAGGTAGTCCCTGGGTGCCAGGAGGAACTGGGTCAGAGAGAGGCCACCTCCCGTGAGAGTACCACCCACTCCGCAGAATCCTGCCCACCCCGCTCCCCACATTCGCATCCCAACGGCCACCAGCAGCAGCAGGTGCCAGTGCCATATCTCCAGCCCAGCAGTCCTAGACCTGGTTCCCCACCCATGTCCAGGTCACTGTTTTCCAAGGTGGAAGGTGGGTGGCTGGTTGCTCTGTGTCTGCTGCCTCCCTGCATGCTGCTGGGGCTGAGATCCACCTCTGGAAGTCAGCATGTAACCCCTGGCAGAGAATGTAACCACTGGCAGAGCATGTAACCCCTGGCAGAGAATGTTAACCCCTGGCAGAGCAAGTAAATCCCATGGCAACGAGCATGTTGACCCCCTAATATGCAATGAGCATTACGGTGTGTGGAATAACATTTAATGGGCATTATGGCATGTGGCATAATATGTAATGATGTGTGACGTGTAATAGGCATTATGGTGTAAATATTTGTCCCTGTATCCACCTTGGAAGCAGTGGCGTAACAACGGGTCCGCAGAGGGTGCGGGGAGCTCCGTCCGTGGGGGCCCCAGGAATTTGTTGTACCGGGCCCAGGATTTCTCTTGGCGGCCCTGACGGCGGGCGGGGGATGCCGGCTATAGAGAGCCGAGCAGGGGGAGGCTGCATAGGGAGTCGGGCAGGAGGAGGGTGACAGCGGGACTAGCGTGCTGGGCAGGGAGGATGACGCTGGCTGCCGGGCAGCTGCGGGAGACGGGAGGAACACACTAACTTGAAAAAAAAAAAAAGCCCATACAGATGACTAGCAAGCCATTGATTGGCTGAGACCTCTCTCAGCCAATCAGCGATTGGCTGAGAGAGGTCTCAGCCAATCAATGGCTTGCTAGTCATTCTGTATGGGCTTTTTTTTTTTCAAGTTATCTGTGTTCCTCCCGGCTCCCGCTGCTGCCTGGCAGCCAGCGTCATCCTCCCTGCCCGGCGCCCTGCTCCCGCTGTCACCCTCCTCCTGCCCGGCTCCCTATGCAGCCTCCCCCTGCTCGGCTCTCTATTAGCCGGCATCCCCCGCCCGCTGATGACCCCCCCCGCACGGCTCCCTCCTCCTGCAGCTCCCCGGGGACCGCATATGATAAATCCATGCGATTTATCATATGCAAACCTTGGCACATCAAGTGCCTAATCGTGTGTCCCCCTCCCGGGGAGCTGCAGGGTGAAATCAGGTCCGACTTGTCCTTAGGACAAGTCGGACTAATGTATGGGGGCCTTAACTGTGGTAAGCATCTGGCATCTTGTGAATGAGGCCCTCAATGTTTTCACACTGAGTACAGAAATCAAAGTATTGGCCCTCCCATTTATATCACATAACACTTATTCCATAGTTAATATTATTGCTTGTAGCCGGGAGAGGAACAGCAGGAACGCTTCGCTAGATCCAGTAGGCCGTAATCACCATCCCGATTGTAGGCGGAAATGACGAGCCTCTGGACAGCTGTCACTTATAGCTCATTCTGTGACTGTTTGTGTAGGACTGTTACTATATCACACATTCCAGAAATCCCCAATATTCAATCATCCCTTCGCACTCAATGCACATTGTGACATCGTTAACAAAACACACACAAGGAAATGAATAATGGAGATTTCTAAATAATGGAATAAAATTAATTATAGATTTAATTGATATTATCTGTGGCACTGAATTCCAGACCTGACCTGACCTTTATTCTTGGAAAGGGCTGTAATACATTAGAGAATGTTTAATGCTGTTCCCAGCAAATCACACCCCATCAGTTTAAAGACACACTGCATTTTAATTTGTCAGCACACTTTCATTGTATACATTTATACAGGTGAAGGGGAGAGCAGAAGATAATAATATATAAATGTGTACACTGTTGCTGCACACCTTCCAACTATTAGAAATGATATATATTATTAACCATTTACTATATAGAAACAACTCTAAACTCTTTGGATCCAACTGGTGGAATGATCGCACTTAGGGGGTTAATCTGATTCACTCGGAAAGGCACAATCACTCTCTAATTGACAAAACCATATGTACTGCAGGTGGGGCAGATGTAACATGTGCAGAGAGAGTTAGATGTGGGTGGGGGGTGTACTGCAAACTAGGGATGTGCACCGGCCACTTTTCGGGTTTTGGGTTCTAATGGGTTTTGGCAAAACACCTCCTAAGTGTTTTGTGTTTGGATTTTTTGGGTTTTGGGTTCTGATTTTTTTGTTAAAAAAGCATAAAAACTGCTAAAATCGCAGAATTTTGTTTTTTATTTTTTGCTCCTATGCTATATTAACCTCAATAACATTAATTTCCACTCATTTCCAGTCTATTCTGAACAGCTCACACCTTACAATATTGTTTTTAGGGCAAAAGGTTGCACCGAGGTAGCTGGATAACTATGATAAGCCACACAAGTGTGCGGCACAAACACTAGACTGATATGGCACACTTAGCATACCCTCTAGGCTGATACTGCACACCTAGAATTACCCCTGGACTGATACGGCACATTTAGCATCACCCCTGGACTGATATGGCACACTTAGCATCCCCCCTAGTACTGATACGGCACACCTAGCATCACCCCTGGACTGATATGGCACGCTTAGCATCAACCCTGGACTAATACAGCACACTTGGCAGCACCCCATGAATTATACAGCAGACTTGGCTCACCCCAGGAATTATTTGGCAGACTTGGCTCACCCCTGGACTGATACGGCACACTTGACAGCACCCCATGAATTGGCAGACTTGGCTTACCCCTGGAATTATACGGCACAGATGGTGGCACCCCTGACCTGATACAGCACACATGGAATTATACGGCACAGATGGCGGCACCCCTGGACTGATATGGCACACATGGCGGCAGGCATGGAATTATACGGCAGACAAATTCCTGCAGTAAAAATAAAAATTTGTATTCTTTTAATTATAAAAAAGAGCAGCACACCTTACTTAGCAACACCCCATGAATTATACAGCACTCTTGGCTCACCCCTGGACTACAGCACATTTAACAGCCCTTGCAGTAAAAAAAAAAAAAACACCTTTTTATTTTCATTAAAAAAAGGGCAGCTCCCCTGGTCTGATATGGGACACATGGGGCACCCCTGGAATTATACGGCACACATGCGGGCACCCCAGGACTGATACAGGACACATGGGGGCAAACATGGAATTATATGGCACACATGCGGGCACCCCTGGACTGATACAGGATACAAGGGGTCCAGTAGCGCACGCAGGGGGGGTTTCTGAGTACCCAGACCCTGGGCTGAAAGCTGAGGGTCCCCTCTTTCCAGGGGTACAAGAATTTTAAAAATCGGCCCTTGGGAACCGGAGATATCTGACTTCAAAGCAGTGGTCCCCATCCAAGCCTGTTAATTGCTCTTCCCAGTCAGATATTTCAGGTTCTGTCTGACTTAGAGTTTTTCTGATGATATATTCCAAAAGCTGGGACTCTCCCCCTTTGATGGACATGAGAAGCTTGTCTCTACTGTGCCCAGAACCAGAGATATCAGCCTTCCAGCAGCTGGTTACTGCTCCAGCTCCACACACCTGGTATGT
>NC_139218.1:20187373-20259873 GCF_055691185.1 Crinia signifera | reverse complement strand
GACAATCATATGCGGTCGACCTATATTGACTGCTATCCTACACAACTGGAACCCTAGACATTATGAGGGAAGATGCCTGTAGCTACAGTGTATATGTCTCACTGTAGCTCTGATTCAGACCTGTTCAGAAGGCTGCAAATTCGCAGCCCATCCGAAAATTTACGAATCGCGCACGTGTATACGCAAGGTACGCTTTGGGCATGTGAGGTTCTGGGGAGGACCCTGGAGCTCAGCAAAGAAGCATGTAAGTTCATTACAATAGCAATACGCTCACCGCTGCAGTTGGGAAATATACATAACCGGGTAGACAACCCCGTATTATACAAGTATATAGATCCCAAAGCTCACACAGAAGTGTAGCTTCTTAGCATGTGTTTGTTTTGTGTGTTGTGTAATTCTACATTTGTTTTTTTCTCTTGAAAAGATCTAATCTTCTCCAGCTGTGACCACACTGTGCGAAGGATGCCTGCAGCGTCCTTACTACACATCACATTCTCCATGCTCGTGGTGAAATATACGTATTTAAATACCCTTTTACTGTTCTGTGTCTTGATAGGAATATCAGGCTAGACAATTGGAGGCTGTTAGGCTGTGTAGGGCAAGCTGGGTCAAACCCCCCCCCCCCCCCATAGTCCATGAGTGATGCCATGAAATAGACACATTTGTATCAAATTATCCTCATTGCATCACAAGAATTGACGTAACTGTCCTTCAGCAGCCGTACATGAGTCTTATTTTTTCCCGGTCCTTACATCACAGCATCTCCTACTTACTGACTTGACATATGGTCTCCCCAGATGATGACGGGTGATAGGTGCGAATCACAGCATTGTTCAAGTGAGACGGGCCACATTTCATAGATTGCTGCAAATCTTGTACTTGTGCTACACACTGTGATGCCAGTTACACATTATGCCGCACACGATGATGCCCATTACATATTTGAAACATAAGTACCACTTGCCTACATGCTCATTGCTAGGGGGGTTTTGCTCAATGTCAGGGGCTTTATGCTGGATGCCAAGGGGGCTTCATGCTTGTTGCCAAGGGGAAATACATGCTGGTTGCAAAGGGGGAGTAAATTGCTCGTTGCCAAGGGGAGTAAAATGCTGCCACTTCTTACTGCCACAGATGCTCACAAGGTACTGTAAGCAGCTGTGACAGCCGGACAGAGAGCTGCGTGCTGCCCAGCTGTATACTGAAATCAGGTCCGCGGCCATTTTGAAATCTCCCACTGGACCGTGAGCCAGTATTAGCTCGTGGTCCAGCAGTCAATAAGGAGCCACCACTGCCGCTCCTTATGGGCTGCCGAACCGCGAGCTCCTATCCAACAGTAGCTTTCAAAATAGCCGCGGACCTGTTTTGTGCATACAGCCGGGCAGCACGCAGCTCTCTGCCCAGCTGTCACAGCTGCTTACAGTACCTTGTGAGCATCCGCGGCGCTCCTTAGCAAACAGTTGTGCAGAACCGATTGTATATTAGGTATCGGTTTTGCAGAACCGGTGAAAACCGGCTGAATCCCACCTCTACAACACGACCCTAACAAACTTTAGCTATGGAGCCCAAAAATATCTAAATACACTTCTGTCTACGCCTTAACCCTTTGAGTACCAAGTGAAAATTGAAAATTGCAAAGCAAACATTACTATTCTTCATAATGACCTGTACAATGTGCCTTATAAGGGAAATAAAATGTTTTTGTATACAACATTTTTTATTTGAATTAATATAACAAATGTGAGTGACGTTTGAATATTTAGCGGATATTTTGCACACCTCTCACAGAGATGTTGGCACTCATATGTTAAAATGCAAAGAGGGCTTGAGAATGATATATCCGGATGGCTAACAGACAATTTCTAGGTCGACAGTCAACACGTCAATAACATATGGTCAACATGATCTAAATGTCAGTGGGTAATTGAAAGAGCGCTAAAATTAATTGTTATTGTGGATATTTGAGCAGTAAAATGTAAAGAGAAAATATTGAGATGGAATAAAGTCTATGAGTGGTACCTGTAAGGAAAAAAGATTAGTGTAATGTTTACACCCTTTTGGGGACAATGTATGTAAAATTGGAAGTAGCCAGCTGTTGTCTGTCCCTATCTTACCCTGTCCTCTACGTCTTCTCGTGGCCGTGATATTGCAGGCACGTGCAGGCGTGCAGGTATGATGGTATGACCACTGCTTCGTGCGTGGTTCGGCGCTGCCCGGCTGATGTTGTAGCGGCAGAGATCTTATAGTGCAGCCGCTGTACACGCTGGCCGGGTCTCCCGATGGAGTAGGAAGCTCCCCGCGCTGTAGATGTTTCTAGCGCTGCCCGCTGTGTGCCGTGCGTACCGGAAGTAGCCGGAAATGGCCGGGAATCGCTGCTGGTGGTCCGAGTAGACTAATAGAGTTTGGGGGAATAGGTCTCAGGGTTCTGCTGGATCTTCTTCTTGGCTGACCAACGCGTTTCGTGCAACCTGCGCACTTTTTCAAGGAATAATGTTTTGTGGCCAGCGTTGTCTATTTATAGAACAAAACTTTATTAGTAAAACCGGAAGTGATGTTCCGGAAGTCTTAAAAAGTGGTGGGAACCACATGTTATCCTGTTACTCACAGGGAAAAGCTAATATGCTTCATTAATTCGAAGGAAAAAGATATAAAAATCATGAAAAATTGATAAAAATAAGAAAAATATGAAAAAAGGTACCACTCTATAAAAATGCATTCAATTCTATGTCAATATTGAGGCCTGCGGGTTCAAGTGTCTTCATGTCGAAAATCCATTTGGTTTCAATTTTTTTAAGTTCATTTACTAGATCGCCTCCACGCCAATTCCTGTTGACTTTTTGTATAACTGTGCATTTTAGACCTGCTGGGTTTTTTGCATGTTTTTCACAGAAATGGTTGGAAACGCTGTGGGTTTTCAGTCCCTTTGAGATGTTGTAGATATGCTCTGCAAATCGAATCTTGGCTTTTCTTTTTGTTTGCCCGATATATTGTAGACCACAGTTGCATTCTAATAAGTAAATGACTCCTTCTGAGTCACAGGAAAGTCTGTCTTTGATTTTGTACTCTCTTCCTGTCTGATTTGATTTGAGAGCAGTTGTTGGCTTGGTTGATGTTTTTTTATTTCTACATGCCTTACAATTTAGGCAATCGAAGAAACCTTTATTTTGAACTGAAATGGTGTTGGAAGAGTCTTTGGTGTAACTTGTAACAAGGTGACTTTTTATGTTTTTTGCTTTGCGATATATTATTTTTGGTTTGTTGGGAAGAATGGGCTGTAATGCTTCGTCCAACTGGAGGACTTGCCAAAGTTTTCGAATCATGTTTTCGATTACTAACAGTATTGCTGGTGAATTGTGTGAAGAAGGCCAGGTTAAAATCTTCCTGTTTCTTTTCCTTTATTTTGTATGTAATGAGGTCTTTCCTATCTGTGCTATTAATTTTGTCAAGCTGTTGGTCTAATATGGTTTCTTTGTATCCTTTGGCCATAAAGTTCTTTTTCATTTCTTCACTTTGTGTTTTGAAGGTTATATCATCTGTGCAATTCCTCTTTACTTGACGAAACTGTCCCACAGGGATACTTCTGATCCAATTCTGATGATGGTTGCTCGTTGATGGGAGGATATTATTCCCATTTACTTCCTTAGTGTGAGTTCTTGTTTTGAATCTGGCATCTTCAACGAAAATCTCCAGATCTAGGTACACCACTTCCGATTTACTTGAAGTGGTAGTGAATTCCAAGTTAAGATTGTTTGAATTTAGGTATGCTATAAACGTCTCCAGTTGTTGCTCTGACCCTTGCCAAATAAAGAAGACATCGTCTATGTACCTGTACCACTGTACGATGTGTTCACTATGCTGGTTGTGTGTCCATATATAGTCATCTTCCCATTTTGCCACAAAAAGGTTTGCATAGCTAGGGGCTAATGGAGTCCCCATAGCTGTGCCTCGCTTTTGTAAATAAAAACGTCCGTCGTGCCAAAAATAATTATGGGATAGGATAAAATGAATGTTTTCCATGATGAAATTTATCTGTGAGTTTTGATCTAAATGTCAATACAAGCAATAGGTCAACGATCGACAGGTTATTTTTATTTTAAATTCACCTTTTTTACTTTTTCATACTTTACGATCCACGTGGGCTGTGCGAATGCTAGAATGTGTCGAGCACAGCATAAGCAGAGTGAGGCTCCTGGCCCGAAGGGGACAGGGGACCCAGTGCTCAAGTGTCAACATCGACACCAAAATAAATTATAAAAATGCCTGTTGACCTTTTCCATGTAGACCTTTTGATTGTGTCAATCTTTTTCATGTTTCGACCTTGTGCTTGTTGGTGTGTACAGTATACCCTCACATGGTATGCTGTACACAAACAGCATGCCCATACAGCCTCACATGCCCCGTACAGTCTGATAACCCTTTTATATTTATAACTCCGTTTATTGCCGAGTTGTCAGGTCGTCCTGGACCGATGTGCGGTGTGAGAGCATCAAACTGAATAACCTGGATCACCCTAGGTATAATGGGTGACCTGAGTTTAGTGTGAATGGGTCGGCCCCTTAACACACCCAGTACACCCTCACATGCCCATTGTCTCACATGTCACATACAGCCTCACATGCCCATAGTCTCACATGTCACATACAGCCTCACATGCCCATAGTCTCACATGTCACATACAGCCTCACATGCCCATAGTCTCTCATGTCACATACAGCCTCACATGCCCATAGTCTCACATGTCACATACAGCCTCACATGTCACATACAGCCTCACATGCCCATAGTCTCACATGTCACATACAGCCTCACATGTCACATACAGTCTCACATGTCACATACAGCCTCACATGCCCATAGTCTCACATGTCACATACAGCCTCACATGCCCATAGTCTCACATGTCACATACAGCCTCACATGCCCATAGTCTCACATGTCACATACAGTCTCACATGTGCCATACAGTCTCACATGTCACATACAGCCTCACATATCACATACAGTCTCACATGTCATATACAGCCTCACATGCCCGTAGTCTCACATGTCACATACAGCCTCACATGCCCATAGTCTCACATGTCACATACAGCCTCACATGTCCATAGTCTCACATGTCACATACAGTCTCACATTTCACATACAGCCTCACATGTGCCATACAGTCTCACATGTCACATACAGCATCACATGCCCATAGTCTCACATGTCACATACAGTCTCATATGACCATAGTCTCACATGTCACATACAGCCTCACATGGCCATCGTTTCGCATGCCACATACAGTCTCACATGGCCCATACAGCCTCATATGCCCATAGTCTCACATGTCCCATAAAGTTTCAAATGCCCATAGTCTCACATGTCACATACAGTCTCACATGTCACATACAGCCTCATATGCCCATAGTCTCACATGTCACATACAGTCTCACATGCCCATAGTCTTACATGTCACATACAGTCTCACATGTCCCATACAGCCTCATATGCCCATAGTCTCACATGTTGCATACAGTCTCACATGCCCATAGTCTCACATGTCACATACAGTCTCACATGTCCCATACAGCCTCATAAGCCAATAGTCTCACATGGTGCATACAGTCTCACATGTTTCATACAGTCTCACATGCCCATAGTCTCACATGTCCCATACAGTCTCACATGTCCCATACAGCCTCATATGCCCATAGTCTCACATGTGCCATACAGTCTCACATGTCCCATACAGTCTCACATGTCCCATACAGTCTCACATGTCCCATACAGTCTCATATGCTCACAATCTCCCGTCACATACAGTCTCACATGGCCTATAAAGTCTTTTATGGCCATAGTCTCACATCACATACAGTCTCACATGTCCCATACAGTCTCATATGCCCATAATCTCCCGTCACATACAGTCTCACATGGCCTATACAGTCTCATATGCCCATAATCTCCCGTCACATACAGTCTCACATGGCCTATACAGTCTCATATGCCCATAGTCTCACATCACATACAGTCTCACATGGCCTATACAGTCTCATATGCCCATAGTCTCACATCACATACAGTCTCACATGGCCTATACAGTCTCATATGCCCATAGTCTCACATGTCACATATGTCACGCTAGGCTTGGTTTGGAGAACTGGCAGATGGTGTATCGCTGAGGGAGCTGTAGCCAAACTAGGCTGGAAACTAGGTGGCCGTATTAAATGCTTTCCCATGGAGTGGTAGAATGAGGCATCCCAAAGGAAGTATCACTGGTAAGAAGATGGAGGACACTAAATAAACTGTTCAGTAGATTTACTGAAGATTTTGCGATAAAGTTCGTTCAAAGAATGCTATATAATATCAAGCATATATGAGATACAGGCACTTTGTAACTGTAAATACTTGCAAATATAAGATGAGCCACAAACTGTAAATTACAGTATTTAACTGAAGAGACAGATGAAGACTTGAGGAACTATAGAGGACTGTAGCTGAAGACGATGACGATGACGAAGACGATGCTGAAGAAAGAAAGAATGTGATTAAATGTTATAGGACCGAAGTCGAAAACTGTGGAATTGAATAAACTAAAACTGTAGCTTGGAACATAGTAGCAATAACAACTGCGGCTTGAAGACTGTAGAAACAAAACTGTGGCTTTAAGCTGAAGACTCAAGAACTGTGACTTGGAGACTGTAGTAATAAAGACCATGGCTTGAAGACTAGAAGAACACTGCGGCTTTAACTGTAGAAGAACACTGCGGCTTTAACTGTAGAAGAACACTGCAGCTTTAACTGTAGAAGAACACTGCGGCTTTAACTGTAGAAGAACACTGCAGCTTTAAGTGTAGAGGAATACACTGCGTCTTTAACTGTAGAAGTACTCTGCGGCTTTAAGTGTAGAGGAAAACACTGCAGCTTTAAGTGTAGAAGAACACTGCAACTTTAACTGTAGAAGAACACTGTGGCTTCAACTGTAGAAGAACACTGCAGCTTCAACTGTAGAAGAACACTGCAGCTTTACCTTTAGAAGAACACTGCGGCTTTACCTGTAGAAGAACACTGCAACTTTAACTGTAGAAGAACACTGCAACTTTAAATGTAGAAGAACACTGCGGCTTTAACTGCAGAAGAACACTGCAGCTTTAACTGGAGAAGAACACTGCGGCTTCAACTATAGAAGAACACTGCGGCTTCAACTGTAGAAAGACACTGCGGCATTAACTGTAGAAGAACACTGCGGCTTTAACTGTACAAGAACACTGAGGCTTTAACTGTAAATGGATACTGCGGCTTTAACTATTGAAGAACACTGCGGCTTTAACTGTAGAAGAACACTGTGGCTTCAACTGTAGAAGAACACTGCGGCTTTACCTGTAGAAGAACACTGCAACTTTAAATGTAGAAGAACACTGCGGCTTTAACTGCAGAAGAACACTGCAGCTTTAACTGGAGAAGAACACTGCGGCTTCAACTATAGAAGAACACTGCGGCTTCAACTGTAGAAAGACACTGCGGCATTAACTGTAGAAGAACACTGCGGCTTTAACTGTACAAGAACACTGAGGCTTTAACTGTAAATGGATACTGCGGCTTTAACTATTGAAGAACACTGCGGCTTTAACTGTAGAAGAACACTGTGGCTTCAACTGTAGAAGAACACTGCGGCTTTACCTGTAGAAGAACACTGCAACTTTAAATGTAGAAGAACACTGCGGCTTTAACTGCAGAAGAACACTGCAGCTTTAACTGGAGAAGAACACTGCGGCTTCAACTATAGAAGAACACTGCGGCTTCAACTGTAGAAAGACACTGCGGCATTAACTGTAGAAGAACACTGCGGCTTTAACTGTACAAGAACACTGAGGCTTTAACTGTAAATGGATACTGCGGCTTTAACTATTGAAGAACACTGCGGCTTTAACTGTAGAAGAACACTACAGTTGTAACTGTAGAAGAACACTGCGGCTTCAACTGTAGAAGGACACTGCAGCTTTAACTGTAGAAGAACACTGCGGCTTTAACTGTAAATGTACACTGCAGCTTTAACTGTAGAAAAACACTGCGGCTTTAACTGTAGAAGAACACTGCGGCTTTAACTATACAAGAACCAGTGGCGTAGATACTGAAAGGCAGCCCCCGCGGCTGCTTGGGGGAGCGGGGGCTGCGTGGGCGCCGTCACACTGAGTGAGTCTGTCACACTACCAGTGCTTCCCAATTCCAAACTGGGAGCCGCAGTGCTCTGACAATGGTGCCCCGGCCAGTGTAGCGTCCATAGCTACAGCCTGTCAGACAGCAGCCACATGTCCACAGTGCAAGTCAGCACCAGGAGGCGGCGGGGAATGAGTGCTGGGAAGTGGTTGAGGCGTGAGTACCGGGAGGCAGCGGGGAGTGAGTGTGAGTTCTGGGTGGGTACACATGCTTGGAACATAGTGGAGAAGTCCCCAGCCACCCTTACCTTACCGACCACCAAGCACGCTGAGACGCCAGCGCAACTATCCCGCCAAAGACTGAGTGAACCGCGGCGAAGTTACAGCAATGCCGCAAGACCCGACAAAAGACTTTCGGCACCTGCCGCTGTCAATCAAAGACACAGGAAAGGAAGCTGCACCGCAAGGTAACAGCCTCAGGGTTAACAGCAGGGATAGTTAGGTGGCACCGGGAACTCCAATACCTCTAAAAAAGAGTGTAAACAATTATTTTAATAACCCCAATCCCTTCCCCACAGGTCACATCTATCTGGTCAATTTAATTTTCTGTTTATTTTATTTTTTATTTTTATTATTTTATTTTTATAAATAAAGTGAGCGGGGAGTGAGCGTGAGTGCCGGGTGGGTGCAAGGAGTGAGCGGCTGGAGGGGGCGTGGAGTGAGCGCCGGGAGGAAGCAGTTACCGAGCATTGGGGCTGATGCAGGGAGTGAGAGGCTGGAGGGGGCAGGGGACTGTGAGTGTGTGTGTGTTGCATAATGTATAAGGGGCAATACAGAGGGGGGGCGCCAAAAAGTATTTTGGCTGGCGGGAGCAAAATTTATAGTTACACCACTAACAAGAACACTGCGGCTTTAACTTTACAAGAAAACTACGGCTTTAACAGTAGACTCAGGAACTGTGGTTATGGAGAGTGTAGAAAACTGCGGCTGAAAGGCTGCTAAAACAGGACTGTGGCTTTAAGGCAATAGAAGGCTACTGTGACTTTAAGGCTGGTGGCTCATGAACTGTGGCTATGAAGACTGTGGGCTCAAGTAGGAGAAGCACTGCCAGATGCAGGTTAATACCCCGCAATGGGTTCAGCGGGTCTCTCCTTGGCAACTCGTGGGACCAAAGTGCACACTATGCTGAAGCAGGATACCAGGAAGGAACAGGAGCTGAAACTTGCAAGAGTTAACCGGGAGATCAGAGTCAGGGATCCTTACTGCAAGAAGTAACCTGAAGCATTGGTAAGGTACCTAAAGGCTGAACCCCTTTTAACAGGCGAGACTGCACCAGATTGGCTGAGAACTGCCCTGAGCAGCAATTGAGCAATCCTGGTCTCCAACATGGTGGATACAGGAGACACGTGTGGAACCAGGACACAACCCCATACTACCCAGCCTCCCGGCGCGGTGCGCACCAGCTACACCAGACTTCACAATGGTGGCTGCGACACGCCGTGACCCGGTACCGGGACTCTGCCTGGTAGCTGCCACTGTACCCCAGCACCTCAAGAACCTAGAAATGGGAGTAAACCTCCGAATGCTGACAACATACAGTCTCACATGGCCTATACAGCCTCATATGTCACATACAGTGTCATGTGCCTTGTAAGGTTCTGGCTATAGCAGTGCTCACATCCCAGACTTTTGTAGGAAACTTTCTAACAACTGCTTTCCATGACGTCACTAAGAACATCTGCTTGTAAAGCATCATTATGTCCACACACAGCGCTGGCTAATCTGACATGATATTCTGCCTCATAGGAGTTTTTGCTAGAAACATTTTGCAATTGATTGACTTTAGTGACTGCGCATTAATTGGGGGTTTAATATTTAATAAACAATACAGAGTGAAATTAGGGATGTGATTGCGACCTGTTTGTTTACCAAGCACTGTCAAATACAGTATACCCGGGATGCAGTTAAGATCCCGGCGGTCGGGATCCCGGCGTTCAGAATCCCGACGCCGGAATCCCGACCGCCGAAATGCCGACACTTTCTCCCTCCTGGGGTGTCCACGACACCCCTGGAGGGAGAATAAAATAGCGTGCCGAGCGTAGCGAGGCACCGGGCCCGCTGCGTGGCGAGCGCAGCGAGCCCGCAAGGGGGGGGCGATCCACGTCCCCCCCTTGTCGGCATTTCGGCGGTCGGGATTTCGGCGGTCGGGATTCCGGCGTCGGGATTCTGAACGCCGGGATCCCGACCGCCGGGATTCAATACTGAATCCTGTATACCCAATTATGTAAATACCCCATGTTGCAGATGGATACGGTCATTAGGTCTACAACAACTAGGTCAACAATCATTGGATCGACACCACTGGGTCGACATGCAGCAAGGTCGACATGGGTTAAGGTCGAAATGGTTCAAGGTCGACATGGGTCTAGGTTGACATGGGTCTAGGTCGACATGACATTAGGTCGACACAAGCATTAGGTCGACATGGTTTTTTTCACTGTTTTTTGAGCCGACATGTGCCGACTGGCGGTATTTCATTCCCTACCATCCACTAGGGCATGGTGGGAGAATAAAATAGTGTGCCGAGCGTAGCAAGGCACCGTGCCCGAAGCATGGCGAGCAATGCGAGGGGATGCGGTGCACTTCAAACGGTGTCCATGTCGATGGTGTCGACATTCAGGTAAAAAAACTGTGAAAAACCCCATGTCGACCTTTTGATAACAACTTGTAATGCATTTCTGTGTACATACCAGCTAAAGGACTCCTGGGTCCTAAACCCGGAAGTCCAGTGATAACAAATAACAACTTGTAATGCATTTCTGTGTACAGCCCATGTCGACCTAATGCTTGTGTTGACCTAATGTCATGTCGACCTAGACCCATGTCGACCTAGACCCATGCCGACCTTGACCCTTGTCGACCTACTGGTGTCGACCCAATGCTTGTCGATCTAGTTGTTGTAGACCAAACGATCCACACCCTTTGCAGAAATCCCTCTCAAAAATTCTGGACAATTCATCCCATACTGGTACATTGCTCCGGCAAAGAATATTGGCCTAACCTTCAGCTGGGGCCGGTGACTGTAGACAGGCTGCAGGTGTCTGACTCCCTGTGTATTACATAGTACATACTGGCAGCTGCTCATTGTCTGCAAGTGGACAGAATACAGCATTCTTCCTGCTTTGTTTCAAGTGTATCTGCAAAATGTAACAATGAGCCTTGTGGTTTTGGCAAATGGGAAGCGACTAAGCTGAGGTGATGGGAACTAACTGCCAACATCTGCAAGCTATTAAGTGTGTTTAATAAAAAGACACAAGAAGAACCTCAGGCTGCGCTGCTGACGTTATCCGTTTGTTGCACCTAATGCTGACTAACAAGCTTTAATTGAACGCTGGATACCAGCCAGTACAGGTTATTGGGTTTTTAAGTTAATAAGCTCTTCATATAAAATGTATTTATTCTGTGCTACTGACAGAATGAGTAACACATCTGATCAATGTATGATTAATGTACAATGCTCCCGGGTATGGGGTTAAGGACCATGAAGATCTAATGTATACTTGCCTAATATTGGTCTGCTCCCTAAGCAGACTCAGAGGGAGTGGAGGAGACTGTCTGGGGGTGTTGTGACGCCATTACATTATCATAGCCCAGACCCCCGCTTTGCAGTGTGAACCTAGGGATGTCCATCGACCATCGATGATTCAAAATCATCGATGGTTCTTGGCCGATGTCGAATACTTTTGCCAATCGATGGGGAGAACCAGATTGTTTCTCTCGATCGATGGAACAGCAAAACGATGTTTTGATTTTTTTGAGGCCACAGACCAATCAATCAAACACAATGGCTGACCATTGATATGTAAAAATATCGATGGTCAGCCATTGCATAGTTTAGCACTATTGATGGCCAGTTGCAGAATTTCCATCGATGCCAACCATTGATGGCAATTGCAACGATGGCCATCCCTATGTGAACCATTGTAAAGCTGGGGGTGGGGCAATGATTACGCAAATTAACATGAATTGCGTCATCGCACTGCCCCCTTTTTCTTACAGCCCGCATCTCCGGCCTCGCCCAGGCTAATATAAGCTTATGCAAGCGGTGGGTGATATGCGACAAGCCGCAATTGGTTCACCGTGGCAACATCTTTGACAATCCAAGATGGCCACAGTGAGCCAATCACGACTTGCCTCAGCATTGCCCCACACCCTTGCATCATCAAATGTTAGCGAGAACAAGGCTGGAGAGGCAGACCTACTGTGGAGGAGGAGCGCTGAAGGACTCAAAACACAAGCGGCAGCCATTCAAAAGAGCTTAAGGGCCGCCGTCCACTGGGTGAAGAGCTCAGAAGACAGCATGGAAGTCCAGGATGGGTGGCGGTTATGCTAAAGAACTTCCGCCACCCACCTGGTGAAGAGCTCAGAAGAGGCCAAGGGAGGCAGCGCATATGCAAAAGTGGTAACTGTTGTAGTGTCCCCAGCAGATGCTGCTCATAGCCTGGAGACTTGGGGTGACATTTAATGGGATGAGATTTTTTGTCACTTTCCAAAATCGCACATTATCGCACTTTTTAAAATCCCATTTTTTATGCCAATTCACGGCAAAAAATGCAGATAATGCGCAAATTTTAGTCATGAAAATGGGTGAATTTGAGGACATGTGCGATTTTTGTGTAAAAAAATGGCGTGATGTCCCCCTTCTGAGCATAGCCAGCCCCAGGCTCATTGAGCCCCACCTGGTACCAAAAATACGGGGGACAAAAAGCATAGGGGTCCCTCGTATTTCTGAATCCAGCCCTGGGCTCATTGAACCGGACCTGGTTCCAAAAATACGGGGGACAAAAAAATCTGGGGTCCCCGGTATTTTTGGAACCAGGACCGGTCCAAGAGTCTGGGGCTGGTTTCAGAAATATGGGGGACCCCTAAGCTTGCGAGTTCAGCAAAGTCCAAGTAGGTATATTACCCAAGATTGTCCAGTCAAGAGCAAACCGCTGATGCGTTTCGCTGTTTAGAACATACAGCTTTATCAAAAAGCTGTATGTTCTAAACAGCGAAACGCGCCAGTGTTCACCCTGGACCGGACAATGTTGGGTAATATACCTATTTGGACTTTGCTGAACCCGCAACCACCATTTCTACCTGTGGAACCCAAAGGCACCTACATCACCCTACCACTTGTGAGCATATTGGCCTCCACATTGGCCTTCCTGCCCTGGCTTGGATTACAAATACCCTCTTAACACCAAATGGCCGTGTACATCTGAGGACATTAATGCTGCAGTAACCTCCAAGGGATCTGCTTCCTCGAGCGGCGTCAGGTAAATATAACCCTCTGCTGGGCAAACAACAGCTCCAAAAGTGTACAATTGGTGTACCACCCATTGAATTGTATCTGAGACGGGACAGTTATCACTTTCCAATTTTTTGTTACCAAAAAATTGATCCGGTCCTTGCATACCTACCATTGGTTTAGCCATTTTTTATGCTAATAAATCTGTAGAATTTTTTCTTATCTTTATTTTTTTAATAAAATTTGTATCTATTGCTAAATTTCGATATTAAATCTATAAATCTTTCATCAAACTAAGCGCCACTTCTTCTTGTATTCTCCTTTGTGCTATTGGGACTAACAACCCCATTTTTTTGTGGCAGCAATTAGCGAGACACCTCTGATGGCGACTTGAGCTACTTCGGTAGTCTCACCCCCTTGAAATAACCACACAATACTGAATAGTGCCCCAAAGACCATTTTGAAGGATTGACCGCAATTAGTACATTAATAAATGGGCTATGTTGTTCCCAAATTTTTGGTCTTGTAATATCCCAATTTTCAGCTCTGATCAACTGCAAGGTTTATTATTTTACATATAATTATGCAAGAAAAATGACATAATAACCATATGATTGCCAAACATGATTGGGGCGTAGTACTCCCAAACTTACCTACACTGGAATCTACATAAAATGCCTACGTGCACCTGCCTAGCGGCAATACGTACAGTACCTGGAAACTGGATTAAAATGTTAGGAACTATATATCCAGCCTGTAATTATGGAAATTGTATTATGCCATAAATTATAGGTTATTGTCAGCATTTGATGCTGCAATAATAAAATGTCAGGTTCATGTTTTTCATGTGCGATGATTAACTGCTTTCCCAACAGCCTGGCTGGCTCACTTGATGACACCTCACGGTCTATTAAATAACGTTGCCTGAATTAGCCCCAAAGGCCAGCGCTACGTAACTGGGGACCCGCAGGCTACAGACTTCTTTAACAGGGTTAGGTTGCGTTAGGATCACAGGGATTAGCTTTAATTACTGCAAATAAAATATGTGCAATGTTACCATACATAGCTTTTGAACTTTACCTACACAATGGGGCTGATTCAAACCGGGTCATGAAAAAAAACTGCTCCAAACCCACATTGTTTTAGTAATCAGATTGCATTTCCTATAGTTATAATGGGAAATTCCGATCGGGACAAATTTACAAAAACATTTTTTTTAAATACTGAAGTGAATCCTGTGATAATAACGCTATCTTCAGATAACGTAATTGCAGGGCTCACTGTGATATCCATACTCATGCACAACTTTTTCTGTGCGCTGGTAAAGAAAGAAGTGCAGGGACCTGGCCAGTGTGATCAGCTATGCTTTTTTGCTTCGCTATATAAGAAATGTAGTAAATAAATGGGCACAGCAATATAGTGATGATTATAGGACTGAGAGCAGGGCCGGATTTTCCACTAGGCCCGTGAGGCACGGGCCTAGGGGCGGCACATGTCATGGGCGGCAGCCAGGCTGCCGGTGAGTGTGACTGACCTGAGTGAGCCAGAATGGGGTGGCAATGCATTCTGGCAGTCCCCCCACATTGCCCGGCCACAGAATTACTCACAGCCTGCTCTGCAGGCATCTCTATGGTGGCTGATCTGCACAGTCTGACCTCTTCATAATGTGGCAGCTGAACTTTCTGTACTTGTGGTGGGCGGGTGAAGGGTGGGACAGCCACAGCAGTGATGAGTGACAGCTTCCCAGACTTGGCCGTGCGGCGCGCTGTCCATCGCCGTTAAAGATGAGTGACTTGGCCTTCCATGAGTCTACCATCCGCCTCTTCCAGGGGAGGAACTATACAGTATATTCCTCTGCGGGTCTAACTCTGTCCTCTACCAGACGCAGCTGTGCAAAAATATTTTTTTCAGAGCCAGCTCCTGCTCCTTTACTGCCAAATCTCTCATCTCCGTGACACTGTCAGCAGACGGAACGCCTGCATCTCCTACATACTTTCGGCAAACAGCGCTCATACTGGTTGTAGCAAGCGGCAGCCTCTCCCCGGCGACTATGGCGGCGATTTGCCTTTATACTTCTCGCTTTCCAGCACTGACTTTTCAGGTACCATAGCAGCCGGCTCTCATATATGTTATTGACTTTCTATGAACCTCTCACGGGCAATGCACTACCAAAGGATCTAGCAATAACAAGGAACAGGGTCTAAGCCTCATACCTCAAATACTGCTCTTTTTTATTATACCTTCATGTCATTGTTCACATATTGTCCAATATAGAAATAAAAGTGGGGCATATTATGTGATATTATTTGATTTTGGGACTCACTGGGACATACAGCATGTGATTTGAGGGCACATTATGGGGCCAATTTATCATTAATATTTGCAGCGAATACCCATTTTTGAGGGTTAGCCACAAAAAAGTATTTCCAGAATATATGTAGAAGGGTCCGCATCACTCTATTGCTGCACGCAGCCACATCCTCCCATAGGATTCTATGGAGCATGCTCCAATATTGGGCAGCACTGCAGGGACTGTCACTATGTAAAAACCGGACCTGGACTAAACGCCGGACCGGACATCAAAATCTGCTGTCCTGAGCTTGTAGTGTCCAGTCCGGGGGATGCCTGTGATAGCTATCACCAGGGACATGGGGGAGGGGAGATTACAGCCTCCCCGTGTGGTCCGGACTGTCCGGTTTTTGCTACATGCCCGGAACATAAAGGGAGGCTTTATTCTTCCCCTCCTCCACTCCCTGGTGACAGGTGTCAAAGGCAGCCCCCCTGGACCGGACACTACAAGCTCCGGACTGCAGATTTTGATGTCCGGGGGTCTTGTCCTGGTCCCATACCTCCCAACATGACCCTCTCCAGGAGGGACAGAATGCTCTATTGCTGGACTTCCCCTTAATTTATTATTACCATCACCTGTGTTGAAGCACCTTTCTTATCCATTAACCTGTTTAAAACAGGTGATGGTAATCATATATTAAGAGGGAAGTCCAGAAACAGAGTATTGTGTCCCTCCTGGAGGGGGTCATGTTGGGAGGTATGCGGTCCGGTTTTTACCCATACCCAGCACTGCATTGGGTTCTACAGCTATCGCCATTCTGAGATGGCAGTAGTCTATGGGCTACCTACCGCGTCGCCATCAGGGCAATACAGTTAGAGATAACCACACATGACCCCCGACACCTGGCTGAGCAGTGTGCAGGGACTGGATCCATTTGAAACATCTGTCCTTCCTCTTCCCAGAAGTACATTTGGCTATTAGAATCACATATTGTAATGCCTTCCTGGGTGGTAAGATCCCACCCAGATCGCATTCTGCGATGGTAAGATCCCACCCAGGGCCGCTCTCCACTGTCATTTGCATTGTGAGTACTTCCAGGTTTAAGACCTGGGAGTCCTAATGTGAATTTGTGGCCGAAGGGCTGCACAAGTGCAAGTCATCGGGGAGGGGTGTTCTTTACAGAGGGATCTCAGGTGAATTCTGTGTAAAGGTATACTGCATTTGAAAAGTTAGTAAAACTTATAATTTAATAATAATGAATATGTTAAAATGGGGGGGGCAAAAATGTTGTGCCTAGGGGCGGCACAACCCCTAAATTCGCCCCTGACTGAGAGGGGTAAGAAGCAGGACACAGGGCAGTAAATGGTAACACAGGGCTGTACACAGCAGGCATTAGGTTGCTAATATCAGTACAGTATTGCTTTCTGGCTGTCCACCAAATTAACCCCACACAATATGATCGGACTATGTTGGACTCAGCAGACATTGGAGATAATAGCTAATTAGTGATAACAGATGTAAGGTTGACGGTACAATAAAAAATAACTATCTCTGAAACAATGGTCCTGATTCAGTTTGGATCGTAAAGAGATGAATTTGCAGCGGGGTCTGATGTTGCAGGTCTGCGCATGCTTTTCCCTGAAAATACTTATTCGCAGACCCACAGTGCAAATGCCTATGGTGAGTATTATACTTGTCGAGGTTTTCACACACAGCGTTGCTGGCAGAGGGTTGGAACATGGGGACAACCAACGTTTCCTGGGCATTCCCACAAAACGTTGGGTGCGCCCAGAAAAAGTGAACGCAGGCATGCAGAAGCCTGCTCAGGATGGGTGGCTGACGGACTCACGAGCCAGCCGCCCGCCCCATCTGTGTCCAGGCGCTTCCAAATAAAAGTCAGTCTAGGCTGGCTTTATTTACAAACAGGTTTATTTACAGGTTTATTTAAATAGATTTAGTTAGAGATTTAAGATTAGGGGTAGGGCTGCATCTGGGCTGCAGTTAAGGGGTGTACACACGGAGCGATCCTTCTAAGTGATTTTGACTACATCATGGGCCTCAAACTGCGGCCCTCCAGATGTTGTGAAACTACAATTCCCAGCATGCCTTGCCACAGTTTTAACACTCCCTTATAGGAAAACTGTGGCAAGGCATGCTGGGATTTGTAGTTTCACCACATCTGGAGGGCCGCAGTTTGAGGACCCATGGACTACATAGTCAAAATTGCTTAGAAGGTTAGTAAAGATCTCTGTGAAGGTGACAAATTGTCCTATAATATCGCTTAGTAAAAAAGAGTTGCCAGGCAAGAATATTCTGACTATATCGCCGGCTGTCTAGTCAGAATCGCTGCTATTCACTGCTGAGGGAGGTAATAGTCACTAGGCAATCTGCAATGAATACCAAGCATGTTAATTCTAGTATAGTCAAAATCACCCATAGACATAATCGCTTAGTCAAAATCGCTGGTGTCCTTAGTCAAACCACTTAGTCAAAATCACTGCTGTATCTAGTCAAATCGCTTAGTCAAAATCACTTAGTTAAAGTCGCTCACTAGCAAAAATTGCTCAGTGTGTACACCCCTTTAGAGTTAGGTTTAGGATTAGGGTTAGGTTGAAGTCAGAGTTAGGTAGAGAACATGGGGTAGGGCTGTGTTTGGGCTGCAGTTAGAGTTAGGATATGGGATAGGGTAGGGTTTAAACTGTGGTTAGGATTAGGGTAGGTTTAGGCTGGTGCTAGAGTTAAGGTTAGGATTAGGAGTAGAGCTGTGTTTGGGCTGCAGTTAGAGGTTTAGGGTTAGGTTTAGGTTGAAGTTAGAGTTAGGTAGAGGAGAAGGGGTAGGGTTGGGATTAAGCTGTGGTTAGGATTAGGGTAGGTTTAGGCTGCAGCTAGAGTTAGGTTTAGGATTAGTGTTAGGTTTAGGTTTCAGTTAGGATTATTGTTTTTTTTTTTTTTACTTTTTTATTGAGACATTGCATATACATACACATAGTATTCAGTAAATGTTGTACAATGCATGGTATATAATAAAATGTTTAAACAAAGTACATAAGTCTGATGTCATTAATCCAACCATCTTACATTTTATGTAAACAATCCTGGTAGCGAATTAGTTAATGGCTTAGGCAATTATTAATCAAGAGGGACAGGGGGGTCTTGAGCAGCTATCCTAGTGAGGTACCATGTGGTCGATTTTAAACTAGCATGTATCATCCTTCTTGTATTGGGGGGTAGGGTGGGTATGTAGGAATCCCATAGGAGGAAGAACTTTTCTACATATTTGTTTCTATCGATAGTCGCTTCTATCCAATCCATTCTGAATAAGAAGTGGAGTTTTGCTAAAAATAAGGGAAATTGTGGGGGGGTATGGTCAGTCCAACTCTGGAGGATAGTTTTTCTTCCCGCAGCGCTCAAGGCCAGTAAAAGTTTTTTGCTCACTTTTGTTATGCGAAGGTTCGGGTCAAATATGCCCATTATTGCCCATTCTGGGGTCATAGGGACAAATGTAACTAATTTGGCCTCTGCATAACGTTTTACTAAAAGCCAAAAGTAGCGGATTATTGGGCAAGCCCACAGACAATGGAAGTTGTCTGCTTTTTCCATGTGGCATTTCGGGCAGGTATGAGCATTAGAAGTTCCTATATGGTATCTTCTAATAGGGGATAGGTATGAGTTATGGTATATATTAAGAAAAAGTTGTGTGTACATGCTGGCCTTGAGAGTCTGTCGGGAGTAAAGAAGACCCTTTTGTAATTGTGTTATGTCTAGTGAGGGAAAGTGTGTCAGCCAAGTGGACATTCCCCCTTTTATTGTTGAATGATCAATGATTTTTCTTAGATAGGTGTAATGTATGGATACAGCTTTAGAGGTTGGAACTGAGTAGGACAACATGGTATCCAGGGTATTAGTCCAGTCAGCATTCGAAAAGTGATTAATAACATGCGATACGTAGAATCTAGCCTGTATAAATGCCAGCGGGTATGGACTGACCATAGTGTGTTGAGCTGATAGCTCGGAGAAACGTAGGGGGCGCCTCTCCTCTTTCATTACCAGCGATCCTACAGAGATGATACCCGCCAGCTTCCAAGTCGTGAAGGGGTGAGCAGCCATGCCGTCTAAGAATGCTGGGTTATTTAAGAGGGGTAGATAAAGGGAGTGGTATTGGTTCAAACCTGCTGCGTGTCGCAGTATGTGCCATATTTTCCTAGTGGTCCATAGGAGGGGATTGAGCTTCAAATTTTCGGGTATTTCCTGATCGTGTTGATGTAAAAAGCCAATTAGACTGGTGTTACCTAAGGATCCTTGGTCTAATATTGTGTTGATGTAGACAGAGCTGTTATGTAGCCAGTCTCGTAAATGTCGAAATAGAGCTGCGTAGTTATATGTAGTGATATCAGGGAAGTTTATTCCTCCGTTAAATGTTGGTTGTATCAGTTTTCTCATGGCTATACGGGCACGTCCATTTTTCCAGATAAATTTGCGAAAGAGCATCGTGATATGTTGGGTGTCTTTTTTTTGTTAGTAATACAGGGAGTATTTGTAAGGGGTAAAGTAATCTAGGAATTGCTACCATTTTTAACAGGTTGGCTCTTCCTAGGTATGAAAGTGAGAGACGCTCCCATCTGGTGATATCGTTGTTTAGGGTGGTAATAGCTTTGGTGACATTTAGTGTGTATAGGTTTGCAGGGTTGCGGGGTAATGAGACCCCTAAATATGGGATATGTGAGGTCTGCCATTTTAATGTGAGTTGGCTTGCCCACGTGGGAGGGGTATTGGGTCCGTACAAGAGCATGGCTTTTGATTTGTCAATATTAATGCTAAATCCAGTTATAGGTTCAAAGGCGCTTAGTTTGTCTAGAATTAAAGGCAAGGTAGTTTCTGGGTTGGTTACGTAGAGGAGGATGTCATCGGCGAATGCCGATAGTTTCAGCTCTTGTGTGCCTATTTTTATGCCTTTAAAGTCTGGCCAGTTATGTAGTGTGCGCAGGATGGGGTCCAATGCAATATTAAATAGCAGGGGCGATAGGGGGCAGCCCTGGCGGGTCCCTTTTTCTAAATAGAAGCGGGGTCCTTTGCAGCCGTTGATCAGTAGTGAGGCTGATGGGTTTTGATAGATAGTATGGATGAAGGCTATAAATTCCGGGTCAAACCCCCTTTTTTCCAGGACAAAGAATAGATGTGGCCATAATACCATATCGAATGCTTTGTTCGCATCTAAGCTCAAAAGCATATTTCGAGATCGAGGTGAGTCATGGGAGGAAATGATTGCTGCTAGTGCTGCGCGCACGGCTTTAATTGAGTGTCTTCCTTGTACAAACCCCATTTGTGAGGGGGTAAGTATGTCAGGTAGAATAGATTGAAGTCGTAGGGCCATTATTTTTGTTAATAGTTTATAGTCTACATTCAAGAGGCTTATGGGTCTATATGAAGGTAGTAAGGTGTGGTCTCTGTCTGGTTTAGGTATGAGTGTTATGTGGGCCTCATTAAAAAGGGGGGATTGAACTTTATCTTTGTATATGTTTTGGAATAATTCTAATAAAGTAGGGGCAATTTGAGTCTGTAGCATGCGATAATATTCTCCCGAAAATCCATCTGGTCCCGGGGATTTACCATTAGGTAGTTTAGATATAACTAGGTTAATTTCCTCCATTGTAATGTTTCCAGTAAGGGCCGATTTTTGGTCAGGTGTGAGGGGAGGGAGAACCTCCATGGGTAATATAGCTTCCTGAGCAACAGGGTCTACAGGTGATGAGGCAAATAAGTTTTCAAAGTAGGTTTGAAATTGAGAGGCAATTTCTGAGGCTTTGGTTATAACTTTTCCGGTTATTGGGTGCTTTAGCGAGGTAATGATGTTACGTCGTTTGGGTGGTTTCGCTACCATCGCTAGTAATTTGCCGGCTTTGTCTCCCCATCTGTAGAATCTGTTCCTAGTATAATCTATTGAGTGTTTTGCTTGGGTAGCTAAGTAGGTTTCAAATAGTTGCCTAGCTTGTTTATATGGTAGAAAGGTGGAGTCGGAGGGGTTAGTTGAATAAGCATGGAAAGCTGCTGTCATTTCTCTATTAAGGGTGTCGTGTTTAATCTTAGCCTCTTTTTTCTTTTTGGCAACATAGCCAATTATATGGCCTCGCATAACTCACACTAGATGTACACCAAAAACTCTCCGGATAAGTTTAAAGATGTCGGTGAGTAAACACCCAATACCTTTGTTTTAATGTCCAGCGTAAACACAAAATGGTCCAAAGTTCCAAAAAGAGGTTGTGCAAATCCAGAAAGCCAGCCAACGCGTTTCGATTTCAAATCTTTTTCAAGGCTTGAAAAAGATTTGAAATCGAAACGCGTTGGCTGGCTTTCTGGATTTGCACAACCTCTTTTTGGAACTTTGGACCATTTTGTGTTTACGCTGGACCTCTTTTTGGAACTTTGGACCATTTTGTGTTTACGCTGGACATTAAAACAAAGGTATTGGGTGTTTACTCACCGACATCTTTAAACTTATCCGGAGAGTTTTTGGTGTACATCTAGTGTGAGTTTTTTTCAACATCTATCACCCACCTTTGGACTTTTGTCTCCTGTGTACCTATGGTCAGAGTGTCTTTTTAACATGTTTTGTGTGTTTTTGGCAATAAAACAATTTTCTCAAGATAAAGAAACCCAGATGTGTTTTGAAAATTCCTGCAAATTGTGAGTTACCGGTACGCCTGTTTTTTAAAAAGAAACCATTATATGTATTGCAACACCTTGATCGTGTGAGTGAAAAAGTACGCCTAACCAAATTCTATTGGACACCAGGGTGGTTTTTGGTGAAGGCTATACTATCACCAAAAAAGATACCTTTACGAATCTGAAAAACACACTCCATCTGTGAGTGTGGTATGTCCCACTTCTATTCCCTCTGTATGTTCTGAAACAAAAAATACAGTTCCACACATTGTGTTCTCTCTCTTTATTTTTCACATATCGACCCATGAGAACGGGAGAAGCGAAGAGAACACATACAGACAGCGCTTGAATATATCCTTACCCCTTTTTGTATTATCATTGTCTTACTTGTTTTGGTTGAACAAGTTTTTTGGTTATATTGAGCTGCTCTTCTGTTTTTCCCTGCGCCTTGGAAACCTCCAGTATTTTATACTACTATACCTCGCATAACTGCCTTTGAGGCCTCCCAGAAGATGTCCGGGCGGTCCCAATAGGCTAGATTGTCATCCACATAATTGGTCCAATTATATGTTAGGTATGATTTGAAATCATCTGAATTAGATAGATATGAGGGGAATCTCCAGATATGGTCTGTCGGGTGCATATGTGAATGGTTAAGAGCAACCATAATTGGAGCATGGTCGGAGATTATTATGTCATAAATATCAGTTCTACATACATCGGTTATTAATTCATTAGCTATTAGGAACTTGTCGATACGGGAGAGTGAGTTATGTGCTAGTGATAGATGCGTGTGTGTTCTATCCGTTGGATTCAGTAGATCGGTTAATCCTAACTTTGTGTTTAGGGATAGCAAGAACCGGCTTTGGAAGTCTGTGGTCCTGGGTAAGCATGGGGTTCTATCCATTGTTGGGTCTTCTACCATGTTGAAATCGCCACCCAAAATTATTGGATATTTGGCCTTATTTTGAAGGATGTGTTCAAAGTCTTGGATGTATGTGTGGGTGTTGACATTAGGGGCATATAAGTTGACCAGGGTATATTTGGTATTGTAAACTTCAATGTCTAGGATTATGTATCGTCCTTCGGGGTCTGTGGTTTCCTCTAAAATGGATATGGGTAAATCTTTTTTAAACAGGATCGCTACACCTCTGGCCTTTCTATGAAAAGATGCAGAGAGGCATGAACCAATCCATGGGGCTTTTAGTGTGGCTGGGTCTTCAGGTGTCCAGTGTGTTTCTTGTAGTAAGATTATGTCAGAGTTAAAACGTTTAAGGCGGGTGGTAACCCGCTTTCTTTTGATGGGGCTGCGTAAGAGTTTGACGGTTGGATAATAGTCTCAAAAATCTGAACAATTCAATAATAAACATACAATGTCTCACAAAAACATTTTCTAAATTTTTCCATAACATCCAAAACAGAACTGTGGGCACCATCCTGTTTAAGGGGTGCGCACTTGTAACTTGTGAAATAAGGTAAATAAGGAGTTGAAGCAAATGTGCGTACATAAACTTCATTAATTTCGTCCTGGGGGTTTAGTGTATCGGGAAATGAGTGCTTGTTTTTAAGATGAGTTTCATCTGTTGGGGGATCGCCTAGGCGACCTGTCTTGCATAAAGTGAGATTTCGCCTCCTCTGGATTATTAAAGAATAGTGGAGTACCATTTTCCACTACCCTCAGTTTTGCGGGGTATAGAAGGGCGAATCTCACATTATGTCTGTATAGGTAAGTGCATACTTCAGAAAATTCCTTACGCTTTTGAGCAACTGCCACTGAGAAATCTTGAAATATCAAGACTCTTTGTTCACCCATTCTAAAATCTTTGATTTTGCGAATATTCTCCTTCCTTCTATAGTCTAGATAGCGGGCAACTACCGGTATTGAGCGATTGGTGGTGTCGTCTCTTATTGGGCCCAGTCTATGTGCTCTCTCTATGTGGGGTATGTCAGTAGTATCTGTGATGCCTAGAGCCCTAGGTAGGTCCACACTTAGGAGAGATGTAAGGGCTGTACCCGAGATGGATTCTGGGAAGTTAGGATTATTGTTACATTTACCCTGCAGTTAGAGTTAGGGTTACGTTTAGGCTGCAGTTAGAGTTAGGATTAGGGTTACATTTACCCTGCAGTTAGAGGTTACAGAAGAGGGTAGTGGTGCCACGCTCTGCCCTTATAGTCCTTTTTGCTGGTGTGATGTATATGAAAAAATGATGACTGGAATCTCTGGTCTATTTTGAAAAATATTGTAACTTTACTCATGAATAAATGTAAACATTGTATGCATTCCAAATGCTTTCACAGATAGGTTTATACAGTGTTAGTATCCACGTATATTGTTACAAATAAATAAAACAATGAAATGGGGATTAGGATACACGTACAGATTCACAAATGCAAACACATAAATGCAGATTCATAAATGCAAACATATAAATGCAGATGTATAATTCTGTATGTCGTGGTGTGAGGGGTATTGGGCGGTGTAGGTGGGGGTGCACAGGGGGTCTGCAGGAAGGTGGATGGGGGCGTCCTGGAACGGAGATGGGCTGCCTTGCGGGGATGTTGTTGCTCGTCCCGGTAGACCTGAATCTACAGGTTCCCCGTGCTGGTCAGGGGGTGCTGGTATTCTCGGGTTGTCTGTTGTCTGTGTCGACCGTTTTCCTGGCGTCAGGTCTGCGGGTGGACGTCAGGTCTGCGGGTGGTAGCGGTGCACTAGCGGGTTGGGGGTTGGCGGTGGTTGGTCCGGAGGAACCTTATGCCGTTCCTCTTCAGGGTGACAGTTCAGCGCCGTTCGCCGTCCAGGCTGCTGCGCTGTCTGTCACTCCTGTTCGGTCTAGCGTGGTTCTTCTGACAGGGAGGCGGGAGCGGTTGGCGCTGATTAGCCGCCTGCCGCTGCGCTCTCCTGCCGACAGAGTGCCTACTCACCTACTCCCTCTCCGTTATGCCCGTGCTGCGAGTCTCTGCACCCGCCGGTGTTCTTCAGCTGTTTGGTCTTCTCCGTGTCCTCGCTCTTTGTGATGCCGTCAGTTGGTGGTCCCGGATCACTGCGGGTGATGTTTGCCGGCTGTTCCAATCTTTCTCTGCTGTTGTTGATTTGTGCGGCCCCTGGCTGGTGAAGGGGTGGGGGTTTTCAGGGTTCTTGGGAAGGCTGTGGATTGTGGGTGCTTTTTGGTTCCTTGGTGTCTCTCTCTCCAACGCGTTTCGGCCTTTGGATGGGCCTTCTTCTAGGGAGTTTGCAGAGTGTGCTCCATGAGGCTGTCTTTATTAGAGGTGGGCGGGAGTTTGGTGGGCAAAATGTGATTGACAGCCCAACAGGACCAATCACAACAGAGAACAACCGACCACTCAGAAGCAAGATCTAATAACCAATGAGAAAGAGACAAACACGAGACCGCCCACCAAACTCCCGCCCACCTCTAATAAAGACAGCCTCATGGAGCACACTCTGCAAACTCCCTAGATGAAGGCCCATCCAAAGGCCGAAACGCGTTGGAGAGAGAGACACCAAGGAACCAAAAAGCACCCACAATCCACAGCCTTCCCAAGAACCCTGAAAACCCCCACCCCTTCACCAGCCAGGGGCCGCACAAATCAACAACAGCAGAGAAAGATTGGAACAGCCGGCAAACATCACCCGCAGTGTTCCGGGACCACCAACTGGTGGCATCACAAAGAGCGAGGACACGGAGAAGACCAAACAGCTGAAGAACACCGGCGGGTGCAGAGACTCGCAGCACGGGCATAACGGAGAGGGAGTAGGTGAGTAGGCACTCTGTCGGCTGGAGAGCGCAGCGGCAGGCGGCTAATCAGCGGCAACCGCTCCCGCCTCCCTGTCAGAAGAACCACGCTAGACCGAACAGGAGTGACAGACAGCGCAGCAGCCTGGACGGCGAACGGCGCTGAACTGTCACCCTGAAGAGGAACGGCATAAGGTTCCTCCGGACCAACCACCGCCAACCCCCAACCCGCTAGTGCACCGCTACCACCCGCAGACCTGACGTCCACCCGCAGACCTGACGCCAGGAAAACGGTCGACACAGACAACAGACAACCCGAGAATACCAGCACCCCCTGACCAGCACGGGGAACCTGTAGATTCAGGTCTACCGGGACGAGCAACAACATCCCCGCAAGGCAGCCCATCTCCGTTCCAGGACGCCCCCATCCACCTTCCTGCAGACCCCCTGTGCACCCCCACCTACACCGCCCAATACCCCTCACACCACGACATACAGAATTATACATCTGCATTTATATGTTTGCATTTATGAATCTGCATTTATGTGTTTGCATTTGTGAATCTGTACGTGTATCCTAATCCCCATTTCATTGTTTTATTTATTTGTAACAATATACGTGGATACTAACACTGTATAAACCTATCTGTGAAAGCATTTGGAATGCATACAATGTTTACATTTATTCATGAGTAAAGTTACAATATTTTTCAAAATAGACCAGAGATTCCAGTCATCATTTGTTCATATACATCACACCAGCAAAAAGGACTATAAGGGCAGAGCGCGGCACCACTACCCTCTTCTGTATTTATCAAAACTAGCCGTGCCAGGTCAAACGGCTGGTGCCACCGCTAGCACCGAACAAAGCACAGTGCGCAGGTTACCCCCAAGTATCTAGAGTTAGGGTTACGTTTAGGCTGCAGTTAGAGTTAGGATTAGGGTTAGGTTTAGGCTGCAGTTAGGATTAGGGGTAGGGTTAGGGCTCTAGCAGTAGGGTAGGGTTAGTGCTCTAGCAGTAGGGTAGGGTTAGGGCTCTAGCAGTAAAAAGTTTGTCAACATGCACAATGCCGTCTAAAGGCTATGTCAATGAACCTTGTCGACATTCTGGTGTAGACTTTCTGAATGTTGATGTTTTATACCACACTTCTTGGAAACATTAGAAATAAAGCCTGCAGCTGAATTCCAGCACTAAAACAACACGAACGTACAAAATAATTAACAACTCAGGGCTCATACATGGAGGTGCACAGCTCATACATGGAGGTGTACAGGCAGCTCATACATGGAGGTGTACAGCTCATACATGGAGGTGCACAGCTCATACATGGAGGTGTACAGGCAGCTCATACATGGAGGTGCACAGCTCATACATGGAGGTGCACAGCTCATACATGGAGGTGCACAGCCACTGTGGTATGTCACCCTGGGCCATGATTACTAGGAGATGAACTCCCCATAAACTCAGTTCTCCCATTACTGACGTCAGACACTGGATGCAGGGGGCCTCCTACAACCTTATCCTGCCTGAGGACGGAACTACATGTAAACCATTAACAATATTTATGCAAGAAGCCCTGTAAGAACGATGGGTGAGAGGACCCAAACTGGAAACAAAACACACAATGTATGTGTATTATTACCAACCTAGGAGTTAATACTACAGTGATTCCTTTCCTGTGTTAAGTTTAAATACGTTCATTAAGTTTTAATTAATCCTGAACAGAGAAGTGTTGTAAACACTTGTATACTGCAGCATTTGTTTCTTCTCTCTCACTTGAAGACACTCTTGTGACACGGGTCCGCTACTTTCACATTAAACTCAGGGCTTCCATTATACAGAGGTTTAACCCGTCTTATAACTCGGGGCAAATTGCCAGGTTGGTTGACCCAGGTTATGAACTTTGGTACTTTCACACTGCACCTCAACACGGCAGCGACCCGGCAATTACCCGTGTCCGAGGTGCGGTTTGAAAGGGGTTTAATTTATGTCCAAATTTAGTTGTTAGTATCATGTAGGTGTAGGACCATTAGGACCATGTTGTGGCTGGTGGTTTACCAGAACTGCAATTATAGTTAGGCTGCGGAGGGGGGAGGTTATGGTTAGGCTACGGGGAGGGAGGATTAGGGTTAAGCCCTAAAACGGTGGTTAGGGTTAGGCAGTAAGGGGGATGATTAGGTTTAGACACTAAGGGGGGAGGTTTAGGGTTAGGATGCAGGCAGGGAGACTTAGAGGGTTGGGGGAGAGGGTTAGGGCACTTATGGGGCACCTCTAAGGATCCTTAGCATTGGGAAGCTGGGATGTCTTCCGACTGCTGGCACCACAACCAATGGCAAAGTGCAGTCTTGTATATGTCTGAGCAGCAGAGGCGTAGCGAGCCCGGAGCCGGCGGAGCACACGCTTCGGGTGCAGGAAGCTAGCCTGGCGCCGGAGCTGTGCCGGCACCGCCAGCTCGCTCGCCCGCCTCCGCCGTTGCCCTGCCCGCTCCCCCGCGAGAGATGTGCTGCTGCTGCTGCTATGTAAAATTCACAACACGTCTCCCGCACGCTGGACCGCTAGCCAATGGGCGCTTGTGGTCCAGAAGCCAATCAACTGGTGGCTGCTGGACCGCGAGCGCCTATTGGCTAGCGGTCCAGCGGGAGATATGAATTTTACATAGCAGCACTGCAGTTTCTCCCGGACACAGCGGGGAGCCAGGAGGAGGGGAGGGAGGGGTGGACCCAACGCAGCTCAGCACAGCACAGCAGGGGGAGGGGTGAGGTAAGGTGCACCCTCCCACCCTGCTGCATCCACCCTGCATCACCCGCACACCCACCCACCCTGCTGCACAAACCCACCCACCCTGCTGCAACCACCCACCCAGCTGCACAAACCCACCCTGCTGCACAAACCCACCCACCCTGCTGCAAGCAGCCACCCACCCACCCTGCTGCACAAACCCAACCACCCACCCACCCTGCTGCACAAACCCAAATGCTGCACAAACCCACCCACCCACCCTGCTGCACAAACCCACCCACCCAGCAGCACAACCCCACCCTGCTGCACAAACTCACCCACCCTGCTGCAAGCAGCCACCCACCCACCCTGCTGCAAAAACCCAACCACCCACCCACCCACCCTGCTGCACAAACCCAAATGCTGCACAAATCCACCCACCCACCCTGCTGCACAAACCCACCCACCCACCATGCTGCACAAGACCCTGCCAACCCAACCACCCTGCTGCACAAACCCACCCACCCTGCTGCAAGCACACACCGACTCACCCTGCTGCACCCACCCACCAACCATCCCACCCTGCTGCACCCACCCACCCTGCGGCACCAACCCACCAACCTGCCCACCCTGCTGCACCCACCCACCCTGTTGCACCCACCCACCCTGCGGCACTAACCCACCCACCCTGCTGCAAGCACACACCCACCCATCCTGCTGCACCCACCAACAATACCACCCTGCTGCACCCACTCATCCTGCAGCACCAACCAACCCTCCCAGCCTGCTGCACCCACCCACCGACCCTACCACCCTGCTGCACCCATCCTCCCACCTTGCTGCACATCGGCCGGGAGTTCTGAACCCCTGGGCAACGAGCAAATTCAGTCCCCCTTGGCATCGAGCATGAAGCCCCTTGGCATTGAGCATGAAGCCCCTGGCATTGAGCATCTAGGTAAGTGGCACTTATGTGTCAAATGTGTAATGGGCATTACGGTGTGTTATATAGTATGCAATGGGCATTGCGGAGTGTTATATAGTATGTCATGGGCATTGCAGAGTGTTATATAGTATGTCATGGGCATTGCGGAGTGTTATATAGTATGTCATGGGCATTGCGGAGTGTTATATAGTATGTCATGGGCATTGCGGCGTGTTATATAGTATGTCATGGGCATTGCGGTGTGTTATATAGTATGTCATGGGCATTGCGGAGTGTTATCTAGTATGCCATGGGCATTGCGGTGTGTTATATAGTATGTCATGGGCATTGCGGTGTGTTATATAGTATGTCATGGGCATTGCGTAGTGTTATATAGTATGTCATGGGCATCGCGGAGTGTTATATAGTATGCAGTGGCGTAACTAAGTTTTGGGCGCCCCCCGCCGCCGTCCCGCCAAGCACCCCCAATCCCCTGCCGCCCATGCAAACCCCCCAATCCCCCGCCGCCCATGCAAACCCCCCCCCCCCAATCCCCTGCAGCCTTACCTATCGCGCTGATCCCGGCGGCTCCGTTCTTCTTCTGCTGAGGACCACCACATAATGGCCGCCCTCATACAGCAGACAATTTCAGAGAACTGTGTGCTATATGGGGGCGGCCATTTTGTGGTGGTCCTCAGCAGAAGAACGGAGCCGCCGGGACCAGCGAGATAGGTAAGTCTGCGGGGGATTGGGGGGGGGGTGTAACTATAGCACCGCAGCCCCCGGCGCCCCCACATGCACAGCGCCCCCCCGCGGTGGCGGGGGCTGCGGTGCTATAGTTACGCCGCTGATAGTATGTCATGGGCATTGCGGAGTGTTATATAGTATGTCATGGGCATCATGTGTGGGCTTATGTGTAATTGGAATTACAAAGTTCACTAAAATGTGCAACGGGCATTACGGTGTGTGGTATAATGTTGGTCCGTGACAACTTTTCACTGCGCAGGAGCCTCACCTATGACATATTGGAGGGAGGGGGGGGCGCAAAACATGCCCTTGCACCGGGCGCCGTGGCACCTAACTACACCACTGCTGAGCAGTCTGCATAAAATACCTCTTTTTTACGTTTAAAAAAAAAATTCAATAAAATACTCTTTTGCATCTTTGTATGTACTGTATATGTTATGTTTGGACTTTTCTATTGCAAAATTGCAGAAGCACAACTTCTTGGGCTGCTGATGCCTGCAACGTATCTCAGCCTGGTGACACCAGGAACTCCACAAGTGACCCAGAGCATCTCTCTCAACCTCAGATATTCATTTGGCTCTGCCCCTCACAAAGATCCCAAGTGTTATGACTCAGGGTTTGAGACATACTTATCTCCGTTCCAGGTGCTTGGCCAGGTTTGCTCAGATACTATAATCCAGGTCAGCTCTGCAGCGTCCTGGTGTCCAGCTGGAGCCGGATGTGCACGGTCAGCATCTCCCAAGATATCATCTCAGCGGCTACTGCTGAACACAGCCTGCATCCTTGTTGCTCACAAACTCCCAGCACTGAAACTTCTCCTGTTACAGGCCTCAGGCCTTTCCACATGCACACCAAACAACGTTTGTATCTCCAAAATTGGAGCAGCCATATTGGTTTGATTCACAGGAGTTCACCAGCCAATCCGGGAATGGTTAATCTGACATCATCCTGCAACAGCCAATCAGCTACAGGCTCCACCTATATATACACTGAGACTGGAGACAGAACTCAGTCAGTACAATGATGATCTATGATTAGCAGCTCTCCAAGCTCTCCTAGTACTTCTGCTTATTCAGCACCTGCAGCATTCTACTCTGCCTTCATCCTGACTCCCTCTAGTGTCCAGTCCGGGACATTGTATCCGCTATCAGAATACCTGGTTTTCCGATTGCCTTCTAGAGACTCCATCTTCCCCTGTGAGGGGTTCCTCCACAGACTTTTAGTTCTCTCTATGCAATCTAAATTTATTAAAGAACCCAGCTTCCGTTATACTCCAGCTCCAGTCCAGAGTCACCCCTCAGACGTGACACCCGGTACCACCTCCCCTAATCTTCCACAGAAGGCTAGGAATCAGAGGTCAGGTGTCCATCGGACACACATAGCTGATCCCAAGTGAGCCCTGTGAATTTGCCAGCTGATGCTGGCGTCATTACTACAGGGCTAACTGTGATTTATATGGTTTTAGTCAATTTGCCCAGATTGCATTTCCCATTATAAGTACAGAAAATGTGATCTGGTTGCGTATAAAATGCAAATTAAAGGGATTGGAGCAGTTTTTCAATAAATCTACTCCAATAAGGCCCCATAATGCATCTGGATTTATAGATTCCCCCCCCCCCCCCCCCCCAATAGTATTTTATTTCCCCCCCATGATGCATCTGGGGTTATAGATTGCCCCCCCCCCCCCCTCCCCCTCATACCCCCGGCGATAGTATTTTATTTTTCTTGTATTTTTAAAGATAACTTTTTGTAACTTGCAACATAAATATACGCTATCACACTTCTATAAACCTAGGTCATGAATGTTATACAGCAGAGATAATATAAAACTGCTACAGTTCATGATTAACTAGAAATAAGGCGTAGGTGTGAGGAAACTGAACACAAAAGCTCATTGCGGGATTACTGTGGCGACTTCCATATGCTGATGCACAATGGCTTTGGTCTCCAGCCAAGTGTAACATATAATAATGTGACGTGAAAGACGAGTTTTATACTTACAAGTGGCAGAATAAAACTTCAGCAAGCAATAAACAAGAAGCAGGTGCCGTTTAATTGATGATTACTCATTCATAATGTAGATAAGGTTGTTGGAAGACAAGGCTACACTGTACTGAAGGTGTCCTCACACCTTGTTTACCTGCGATGGAATTGGAGAGGTCACAATATGGCCTTCGTGGTTAAACAACCAGTTGATCTGCATTGAGCTTACAAATGATTATTATTGTAGATTTATAAGGTGCGCTCTACATCGATGACCAAGTATTTGGGGGAAATTTGCTGAGATGGGAGTTCTGTTTCAGATGGGATGTTGCAACCAATCAGAATGTATTATCTTCTTGAAGGTGCTAAATAAATAAGTACAGACGAAGCTGCTGGTTGACGGACGGGGATGCGCGAGTTGCTCACTCACTCGCGTGCCCCGTCAGTAAGGTGACGGGGAGCAGGGACAGAAGGCTTCTCTGCCTGTCTCCGCTTCAGGGAGACGGGCAGGGAACGGGGGCAGAGCAGGCAGTGAGCGAGGAGATGGGCGGAGGGCTGCAGGGCTTCCGCAGGAATGGGGCACGCAAGCGCCCTGTGCACGTACGCCCCATTCTGTCAGATTCCGACAGATGTCGGAAGAATGAGAGCGGCTCCATCTGTAGATTTTGATTGGTTGCCCATAGCAACATCCGGTACTTATGTATTATCTGGGCTCCCATGTTAAATGCACCCCATTTTTTCATACCCCTACTATCCAACTACGCATGGAGTTGATTTTATATAGTGTGGCGAGCGCAGAGAGCCACGTGGCCGAAGCGTGGTGAGCGCAGCGAGCCCCGCGAGGGGATGCGGTCTCATAAGAAAAACGGGAGCCCAGATATTACATAAGTACCCAACATCCCATGTGAAATAGAACTTAGTAAATTTCCCCCTTTGTATTAGTGGGGGGGCCTTACAGCACGTACAACAGGAACATACAATAAATGGAGAAATGAAAGGACAGGTTGTGAGGGCCCTGCTCGCAAGAGAAATGATCTTACAATTGACAGATGATGGAACTCATGGGGTGGAGATTGGGCAATATACCTAGAAATACAGTATATAATTTAATAATCAATACATATGATTCAAAACCTGTACAGAAATATTCCTATCAAGCTTATCCCATCAAATGATCAGGACTAAGGGATAAATAATATCACTGCAGTGATATGAAATGTGCGGCAGGTCCAGTTCAACAACATTAGAAGCTCCATAAAAATGACAGCTCACAATTAAAATATTGTACTATGAATAAGGGTAATCTGAATTCCGAACGAGGATCTTCTCTTGTTTGGTAGAATACTGCAAGGTTCAGGACAGCACTGACATGAGAGGCCACCAGCGCGTTTCACCACTGGGACTTTGGCTGGGGTGTGTCCTTTCGGCATGACTAGGAGTGGCTACATGCCCAAGACACTTCAACAAGTCAGTTCTCTTCCCTGCCTACACAGTTTGGCAGATTCTTCTGTATATGGAGCACAATGCCTAGGGCAGGGTAAATCGTCTGTCTGTTCACAGTCCCAGATTGTATTCTCTCAGCAAAGGCAGAGATATACAAATATATAGTGCATGTTGACATGGCCCTCTCTTTTTCCTGTTCTTTTGTCTGATGTATGGTAAAACACTTCCTTTGAGATCTCCCAAAATTAGTTAGTTTCACAGTTTCCAGCCTGAACAAGTGGACCTGCAAACAGTATACAGAGAATAATTTTCTGCATGTCCTAATTATGCGGCTGATTGTGAATCGCGGGCAATGCTGAAATTTCTGAAAATTGTTGACATTTTTCAAGCGTCCATGGGTGACATTCTATGGAGTGAGATTTTTTTCGCAAAAACGGTCAAAATCGCAAGTTTTTCCATTTTCATCTTCAGCACCTCTTCTCAGACTGATTCTATTGGCCGCCTAGCTGCCAATCAGGAGCCGAGAAAGTCGGCTCCTGGTTGGCCGCTAGGCGGCCAATAGAATCATCCGGAGGAGAGGCGCGGAAGATGAAAATCTCTGCGTCTCTCCAGTCCGTGAGCGGGTACCAGCCGGGAGCAGCGCGTCTGGAGCTAAAGATGCCGGGGTCGTCGCCGGGGACCAGGTGAGTAGGATTTCCTTCCTCAGGTACCCCTTTGGATTACTACGGATCCAAGACCCCGGAATCTTCAGCCCAGGAGCCCCGGACCCCGGACCAGCCCCGGAACCAGGACCAAGGCCCCGGAACCGGACTCTTCAGCCCTGGAGCCAGGACCCCGGACCCCGGATCCAGGGACCGACCCAAGGGCTCAAGGTAGGTAAGTATCAGTATGTGTGGGCTGTGGATGTATTAAACGTTTATTTTTCAGGGTGTCAGTGTGTTTTATTTAACTATTTCTTGTACTGTGGAACTACAAGTGCCAGCGGGCCCTTTAATGCCCCACATGCTGGGACTTGTGGTTCTCCAAGTCCCAGCATGCGGGGTAGGCTTGCTGGGACTCATAGTTCTACAGTATAAGACAATAGTTTTTATTCTTTTTTTTTACACTTTTCATCAGCCCGATGCTCACCGCCCAGGGGCATCGGGGACAGCCCCGGACTTTCAGCATGGGCTGGTAAGTCCTGGAGGGGGGGGACCCCTTCTTTGGGGGGGTTCCCACTTCCCCAGGACCCCTGCCCATGCTGACCAGCCAGGGGGATAATGCTTTGTCCGCGGGACCTTATATAATAAGTGTCCCCCGGCGGTGGCATTACCCTGCTGGCTGGTTGGGTCTGGTGCTGGTTCTTGAAATGCGGGGGACCCCTAGTCATTTTGTCCCCCGTATTTTGGGAACCAGCGCCGGACCTTGAGCCTGGTGCTGGTTTCATTAAATCAAGGGGACCCCTATTTGTCGGGGACCGTGATTTTATGTCACCAGCACCGGCTCAATGAGCCCGGGGCTGGTTATGCTCTGGCGGGGGACCCCGCACAGTTGTTGTTTTTTTTAAATTGCGATTTCCTGCAAATGTGCGATTTTCAGACCTGAAAATCGCACATTTTTAGGACTAAAGAAATCGCATCAAATCGCACCTAGTCGCACTATTTGGGCCGTTTTTCGCATCTCATTAAATATGCGAAAAACGGCCCAATCTTGCGATTTTCAAAAGTGCGATTAAGTGCGGTAAAAATCATGCGGTTTTTACCGCTACACATATAATGTCACCCCATATCTCTAAAGTCATCAAAAAACACTATAACGCATGCGTCTTACGGGGTACACGAATAAAGGAACAGTTTTGAGAAGCAAGGTATCTGAAGGGGTGTGGAACCCTGGATCGACAGTCATCAGGTTGACACGAGAATAACCACATGGTCAAACTGTCAACATGCCCCGCGTATGACATTTATCCAGATGATACTGTATGTTGATATGATGAACTGTCTTCAAACCGTCCCTGGTGGTCTTGTGTGTCCTTATCTTCTCCAGAGCCTTCTTCCAGGTCCTGGTGGTCATGTGACAGTGGCCTACAGCACGGACCTCTGATGCTCCTGCGTTCTTAACCATACCCCTAACCCTACTCCTAGTGCCTATGCCTAATAGCCCCTACACATGCACAACACATTGAAAATATGCTGGATGTTCCTGGGGGGTGACTGGCAGGGGTATGGATCATTAGGTCTACAAGAAGATGGTCGACAAGCATTGGGTCGACAACATCAGGTCGACATGCTGAAAGTCGACATGCTGAAAGGTCAACATGGGTCTAGGTCGACAGGTCATCAGGTTGACATGGGCAAGGTATAATACATCTAGTGAAGATAGAAGCCCATAACAACCAATCAGATGCTACTTAATTTAGCACCATCTATAAGATAATAGAATCCGATTGGTTGCTATGGGCAACATCTTGTCCCATATACCTATTTGCATACGGAATATGCTAAAGTATATAAATGCATTGACATTGTCATTTGTTTCTACTTTTGAACCCCTCACGGAACATATACACAGTGTACACGCAAGAGGAGATACCAGAATGAATAAATGATTGTGTCAGACTGGGGAATTCCTTACTGAGTGTAGGCTAGACAACAGACATGCAACCACTTGCAGAAAGCAAACCTCACATCTTACTCCTGTGGGATGAGATTATTTAAAGTCAGTTCTACATACTGTATGTGAAAGGCGTATTTTTGGGCTCTCCCTGTATCGTGGTGGAGGAGGTAAAGCTTCTTGTCTCGCTTATTACACAAATCTCTTCTCAATTTTTTTCTAAATACTATTATATAAGAAAACACAGGAATGTGAAATATGCAGTAGGGGACTATATATATATATATCAAATAATATTTGTTGGATATTCCCCAATAACAGCTGTCTTCAGGGGACACCTATTCTATACACCCATGAGGGAAAATAGCCGACGGTCGTCGGGAACCCGGCTGTCGGTGTTGGTGAATGCCTGTTTGACTGTCGGGACCCCGTCCGGCACCGGAATTGTACTCCATATTCATGATGTGGTCTAACCAATGCTTTGTACACAGTGCCAGATTAAGGTCTAAATGGGCCTCGAGCTGAAAATGATCAAGGGCCTATTATGCGCAATAATAGGGGTTGTGGCCAGCGCCTAATAATGTGGGGGGCGTGACCAGTGTTCTGGTTGGGTGGTCTGCTCATGGGTGTGTCTCTATTTTTGTAAATACTTTCAACTAATTATATATGCCTGGAAAAAGCAGGGGTCTGACATAGGAAAAATGCAGGGAGATATCCAAAGGTGCACCCGCAGGATGCCGATGTCCTAAAATACTTGCGGGGTGAGGCGGCACTCCAGTCAGAATATAATATTGTGTCGAGCGTAGCAAGGCACCGTGCTTGGTGAGTGCAGCGAACCCGAAAGGGGGAGCGATCCACAGCCCCCCCTTGTCGGCATTGCGGCGGTCGGGAGTCCGGCGTCGGTATTTCGACCGCCAGCATATCATACCGGACCCCATATATCCCTTAGACAAATCATGCAACACAATAGTAACCCCTTTATACTGTACACACCCCTTTATACTCTTACACATTATGCCACATGGAATGAGAAAAAAAATTCACACTGACTGAGCCAAAATTCACACTATGGTTCATGGATTGAGTCAAAATTCACGTTATGCCACACAGATTAAGGCAAAAACTCACATTCTGCCACATGGATTGAGCCAAAATACACACTATACCAAACAGATTGAGCAAAAATGCACAATATGATTCATAAACGGGCATTGCGCGCCAAAGGTGTGCATTCAAAATTACACCATAATATCCATTACATGTTAAGCCACACACCATAATGTCCATTACGTATTAAGCCAAACACCATAATGCCTATTAAAAATTATGCTACATAAGTGCTGCTTACCTATATGCTCATTGCCAGGGGTTCCATGCTCATTGCCAGAGTTTCCATGCTCATTGCCATGTGGGATTACATGCTCATTGCCAAGGGGGAATACATGCTTGTGGTAACTGAGGGACAGCCGCCGCCAGGCAGAAATGACAGCCATTGACTGCCGGACAGAGAGCAGGGGGCTGCCCGGCTGTATTCAGAGCAATGTAGGTCCCAGCTATTTGATATAATACTCCTTTCACACCAGAAAATGCAGGGATTTACCCAGGAATATTGACCCAGGATCATGCAGGGACATTCCCGGATTGGCCCCTTTTACACCAGCCTAGTTCCTGCATTTTCTGGCGTGAGGAGGAGAGAAAACTACCCTCCCCCCTTTAAACAACCAGCTATATCTTCGGAACCAACTGAGCCATTTACACGAGGGATTCGAATTATTTTCAAATGAATTTGGTCCTGTGAAACTGTGCCATTTGGTTCCAGAGAAATCTGTCCTCAAACAACATGAACAACCATGAAATTACATTTCAAAAATGAAAAAAAAAAAAAAAAATCGGTTTACACGAAATATCTCTAGAACCAATGAACCCATATGGACCAGCCTTCAGTATCAGATTGAAGGCCCAATTTGGGTTAGACTGAGATCAACCTTGAGCTTCTGTGATGCCGTTGGAACCAGGTGGGAGTTGGAATTTGTGGGTCTCATGTTATCCTATGGGGAAAACGTTCCAGCTTTGCCTGGCAGTATCTCAGGTTCCCGGGGGGCTAGAGACTCGGGCTGGGCTCGTTGGAAAGCCCTGACCCTCAGCTACAAAATGGGCCTATTTAGAGAGTGGGCCTGGAGCTGTAGCTCCATCAGGCCCATTGTTAATCCGGCTCTGTTTGTACAGGGGAATAATTACTTTTGAGTCCCTAGTTTTCATACCCTTTTTATACATGTCAGTATTCTATTTGCCTTGGATCACAATTTATTATCTATTTGGACTCCTAAGTCCTTTTCAAGTTCTGAATTACCCAATGCCTCCCGCTTAGAGTATAACTAGCACACTGGTTATGTCTCCCGAGGTGCATAACCTTGCATTTATCTACAATGAACCTCATTTTCCACTTGTTTGCCCACTCATCAAGTTTATTAAGATAATTTTGAAACAAGGAGACATCCTCAGTTGATCTAATTACTCTGCTCAATTTTGTGTCGTCAGCAAAGGTGGAAACTTTGCTGAGTATTCCCACCCAATATCGTTAATAAATATGTTAAACAAAATGGGGACCAGTACCAACCCTTGTGGCACTCCACTTAGTACTGGTATCATATTTGATACTGTGCCATTCACAACCACTCTCTGTTCTCTATTACACAACCAGTTCCCTACTCACCTACAAATTCTTACCCCTAGTCCCAGTTCCTCCATTTTGTTTATCAACCTCTTGTGCGGCACTGTATCAAAGGCCTTAGCAAAATCTAAGAAGACCACGTCTACAGCATTTCCGTTATAAAGATTTTTGCTGACATCCTCATGGAAGTCTAGTAAATTTGTTTGGCATGAACGATTTTTCACAAACCCATGTTGGTTGATACTAAGTAAACTATGAAGGTCTAAATATTCCATGATGCCATCCCTTAAGAAACCTTCAAATAATTTACCCACTATTGATGTTAGGCTCACAGGCCTGTAATTAGCTTGGTCATCCCTTTTTCCTTTTTTTAATATTGGCGCTACCTCAGCTATTCTCCTGTCTTTTGGTACTTTACCTGATATAAGTGAGTTATCAAAAATGTAAAACAGAGGGGCTGCTAATTCCTCCCTTAATTCCTTTAGTACCCGAGGATGAATCACATCTGGGCCTGGTGATTTGTCTGTTTGTATTTTGCAGAGCCGCAATTTTATCTCATCTGTCGTGAAAGTAATATTAAGATCTGGCTTGCCTGTTTCGTTTGCGGTACTTGTAAGTTCCACTGTCTGTTCTCCCCTGGTAAACACTGATGAGAAAAATTTGTTCAACAGTTCTGCTTTTCCCTTATCCTCTGTAAAGCTTTTACCATCCTTATTAGTTAATGGATCTATGTTCTCTTTAATCATTCGTTTACTATTGATGTGTTTGAAAAACTTAATGGGATTGGTTATGCTCTCTGAGGCTATACGCTCCTCATTTTCCCTTTTAGCTACTTTGATTATCCCTTTACAAATTTTATTTAATTCTTTGTATTTGTGGAATGCCCCGTCATTCACGTTATCCTTATAAAATGTAAATGCTTTTGTTTTATTGTTGATTGCTGTCTTTACTTTTTTATCCAACCATGATGGCTTTTTCTTATTAAGTTTACCTTTATTGCTTTTTGGGATGTATTTCGAGCACACTTTTTAGTGTTTCCCACATTTCCTCTGCATTCTTCTCCTCAAATAAAGCTTCTCCCTCGATCTCTTTTAAAGATTCCCTGAATGATTTGAAGTTAGGTTTCCTAAAATTTTATATTTTAGCCGTTCCTGTATGGTATGTTTGGCGGTTTGTAGCATACCCCTATTAAAATTTTATTTTTGTGTTTATTGTTATTTTCAGTTATCTCTGCCCACACAGCCTCTGTATTATCCTAGTCCATCCCCGAGCTAATTTCTTTCCCACCCCTTCAGTTTTCTCTGTTTTTTCTGAAGAGGGTATATCCCTCCATGTCTAAAGCCCAGTCATGGGACTCATTGCACCAAGTTTCTGTTATACCAATTATGTCATAATCGTCCCTTGTGGCCACAGTTTACCAGTTCCCCAATTTTTCCTGCCAAGCTTCTCGCATTAGCCAGCAAGCACTTCAGTTTACTTTTACTATTTTTTTCTTATCGTTAAGGTGTGATTGTGATCCTGATGTGCTACTGATTTCTTACTTACTCTAGTTTTTCTCCCCAACCCCCCTTCTCCAACCTCCAGTCGCTTGCTTACCCGTTCCTCTCTGCTCTGGTTTTCATGCCCATATTTTCTATTTTCAACCTTCTAACCATCCTGCCTCCCAGCACCGCTGCCCCCTTTCCATTCAGGTGCAATCCATCTGTGCCATATAGATGGTGCCTGTTTGGATGGTAGGGCATGAAATACTGCCTGTCGGCACATGTCAGCTCGAAAAAAAGGGAAAAAAACCTCATGTCGAACTTTTGACTGTCAACCTCTCCCATGTCAACCTCATGCGTGTGTTGATCTAATGACCCTGTCGACCCAACCTATGTCATCACTTAAGAATCCTAATAGTTATCTCACTTGGAAACAATCAACTATCCACTTTGTGAAACACAGAAGCCTCATGTTATGAAACCTCACTTCCACTTTAATGTGCCCCCCGGGCTGCTCTAAAAGGTACTTTTTCGGGCCGCCTTGTATTTTACATTGGGACCTCCTGTAGGCCGTGACGCGGCTACAGGAACATGGCCGCCGACCTCCTGCATGAAGACATGTTCACATGTCCCAGGCCGGCCTCCTGTTACATTAGCATTCCTGGCCAACCACTCGTGTGTCTAGGGGGGAAGGGGCGGGCCACGGTGGATGGACACCAGCTACTCGGAGGAGGACGGAGCCGCAGCGTGGGAAACCAAGGAAGGGCACAGAGAGACGGGAGCCGCAGCAGTGGAGCACGGACCCGGGCCTAAAAGCAAGTAACAGATACAGTACTACAGTACAGTACTGCCTGTGCTGTCCTGTATAATTATACAGGGGGAGCAGCCTGTGGTGTCCTGGCAGGACACCACAGGCTGCTCCCACTGTATAATTACACCAGGACAGTCTTGTTATAATTATACAGGGGGAGCTGCCTGTGCTGTAAGATATAATTACACAGGGGGAGCAGCCTGTGGTGTCCTGCCAGGACACCACAGGCTGCTCCCCCTGTATAATTTCACCAGGACAGTTTTGTAATAATTATACAGGGGGAGCTGCCTGTGCTGTAAGGTATAATTACACAGGGGGAGCAGCCTGTGGTGTCCTGCCAGGACACCACAGGCTGCTCCCCCTGTATAATTACACCAGGACAGTCTTGGTATAATTATACAGGGGGAGCAGCCTGTGGTGTAAGGTAAAATTATACAGGGGAAGCAGCCTGTGGTGTCCTGCCAGGACACCACAGGCTGCTCCCCCTGTATAATTATACCAGGACAGTCTTGGTATAATTATACAGGGGGAGCTGCCTGTGGTGTAAGGTATAATTATACAGGGGGAGCAGCCTGTGGTGTCCTGCCAGGACACCACAGGCTGCTCCCCCTGTATAATTATACCAGAACAGTACTGGTGTAATTATACAGGGGCAGCTGCCTGTGGTGTCCTGGTAAAAATAAACAGGGGGAGCAGCCTGTGGTGTCCTGCCAGGACACCACAGGCTGCCCCCCCTGTATAATTATACCAGGACAGTCTTGGTATAATTATACAGGGGGAGCTGCCTCTGGTGTAAGGTATAATTATACAGGGGGAGCAGCCTGTGGTGTCCTGCCAGGACACCACAGGCTGCTCCCCCTGTATAATTATACCAGAACAGTACTGGTGTAATTATACAGGGGCAGCTGCCTGTGGAGTCCTGGTAAAAATAAACAGGGGGAGCAGCCTGTGGTGTCCTGCCAGGACACCACAGGCTGCTCCACCTGTATAATTATACCAGGACAGTTTTGGTATAATTATACAGAGGGGGCAGCCTGTGGTGTCCTGCCAGGACAACATAGGCTGCTCCCCCTGTATAATTATACCAGGACAGTCTTGGTATAATTATACAGGGGGAGCTGCCTGCGGTGTAAGGTATAATTATACAGGGGGAGCAGCCTGTGGTGTCCTGCCAGGACACCACAGGCTGCTCCCCCTGTATAATTACACCAGGACAGTCTTGTTATAATTATACAGGGGGAGCTGCCTGTGGTGTAAGGTATAATTACACAGGGGGAGCAGCCTGTGGTGTCCTGCCAGGACACCACAGGCTGCCCCCCCCCCCCTGTATAATTATACCAGGACAGTCTTGGTATAATTATACAGGGGGAGCAGCCTGTGGTGTAGGGTATAATTATACAGGGGGAGCAGCCTGTGGTGTCCTGCCAGGACACCACAGGCTGCTCCCCCTGTATAATTATACCAGAACAGTACTGGTGTAATTATACAGGGGCAGCTGCCTGTGGTGTCCTGGTAAAAATAAACAGGGGGAGCAGCCTGTGGTGTCCTGCCAGGACACCACAGGCTGCTCCACCTGTATAATTATACCAGGACAGTTTTGGTATAATTATACAGAGGGGGCAGCATGTGGTGTCCTGCCAGGACAACATAGGCTGCTCCCCCTGTATAATTACACCAGGACAGTCTTGTTATAATTATACAGGGGGAGCTGCCTGTGGTGTAAGGTATAATTACACAGGGGGAGCAGCCTGTGGTGTCCTGCCAGGACACCACAGGCTGCCCCCCTGTATAATTATACCAGGACAGTCTTGGTATAATTATACAGGGGAATCTGCCTGTGGTGTAATGTATAATTATACAGGGTGAGCAGCCTGTGGTGTCCTGCCAGGACACCACAGGCTGCTCCCCCTGTATAATTATACCAGAACAGTACTGGTGTAATTATACAGGGGCAGCTGCCTGAGGTGTCCTGGTAAAAATAAACAGGGGGAGCAGCCTGTGGTGTCCTGGCAGGACACCACAGGCTGCTCCCCCTGTATAATTATACCAGGACAGTCTTGGTATAATTATACAGGGGAATTTGCCTGTGGTGTAAGGTATAATTATACAGGGGGGAGCAGCCTGTGGTGTCCTGCCAGGACACCACAGGCTGCTCCCCCTGTATAATTATACCAGAACAGTACTGGTGTAATTATACAGGGGCAGCTGCCTGCGGTGTCCTGGTAAAAATAAACAGGGGGAGCAGCCTGTGGTGTCCTGCCAGGACACCACAGGCTGCTCCCCCTGTATAATTATACCAGGACAGTCTTGGTATAATTATACAGGGGGTGCTGCCTGCGGTGTAAGGTATAATTATACAGGGGGAGCAGCCTGTGGTGTCCTAATATAATTATACAGGGAGCACTCTGTGGTGTCCTATTCTGTTATTTTAATACGGGGGGGGGCAGCCTGTGGTGTCCTGATATTATACTGGGGAGCAGCCTGCGGTGTCCTGATATTATACAGGGGAGCAGCCTGCGGTGTCCTGATATTATACAGGGCAGCAGCCTGTGGTGTCCTGTTATTATACAGGGGGAGCAGCCTGTGGTGTCCTGTTATTATACAGGGGAGCAACCTGTGGTGTCCTGTTATTATACAGGGGGAGCAGCCTGTGGTGTCCTGTTATTATCTTTTTTTTAATTAATACATATTTTATTTACCGAAAAACCGCCATTTAATGATGCGCTGTTACTTATGGGCCAGTGCTCTGGACTTGCCCCCCAGGCTAAAAGTTGCCAGACAGCCCCTGTGCTCATCTGCCTTAAAATCCACATTATACTAATCCATGACTTACACTAAGAGAACTTTTGTAACAATCATTTCATTTAATAACTCCCCTCTACCAATTATCCATTTTACACATCCGACTCTACCAAGCCTTAGATCTTAGAAGCTTCACTTTACTAAACTTTTTGTACTCTACCAGTAACTAACCTAGAAACCCCTACTCTACCAGTTACCAACCTCACAAATACCACTGTATCAGTCGCCTGCATTAAGAAAAAAAAATCCATCTTAGGAAGCCAGCTGTATTAATTGGGTGCCAGATGAACTCTCGAAATCCGGATGGTCAGTATACCGACGAAGAAATCTCGATTGTTCAACTGCCTGACAGTCACCATTCTGATCAACAGGGGCTATTCTCCCTCGTGAGTGTCCATGACCCCCATAGAAGGAGAATAGAACAATTGGCAAGCAAAGCGAGCCACCAACCATGAAAGGGGCTATTTTGCGCACAACCCTTCGGTATACAGACCGTCAGGATCCCGGCAAGTCAAACCACACACGTATCAATACTCACATCATAGACACTTCACTTTATGAAATCTAACATCTTAGAAACCCAAATCTACCAGTAATCCCCCTTCGAAAACCAATATATCACCATAGAAACCCCACTTTACCAACATATATACAGCCTTAGAAAACCCACTTTACCAACCCCCACTCTACCAATATACCAACTTAGAAAGCCCACTCTGCAAATACCACCTTAGAAACCCGATTTACCAAAGAACCATCTTTGAAACCCCACTCTGCCAATATACCACCTTAAAAACCTTACTTTACCAATCTATCAGAATACAAACTTGATCTATCAAAGTACCACCTTAAAAACCTTACTCTGCCAATATACCACTTAGAAACCCTACTCTAACCAATTCCACCATAAAACTTAGAGCCCCCACTCTACCAATATACCACCTTGGAATTCCCACTCAATGGTGTGTAGTATAATGTGCAGTAGGCATTACATTGTGTGGTATAATTTGTAATGGGCATTACAGTGGGTGACATTATTAGTTATGGGCATTACAGTGGGCGGCATTATGTGTAATGGGCATTATGGTGGGTGGCATATCCCTCGTTGCAATGAGTATTAAACCCCTGGCAAGAAGCTTGTAACCCCTGGCAATGAGCATGTAGGTAAGCTTCATATATGTGATATTCAATATGGTTTGTAGTAGGCATTACGTTGTGCGGTATAATTTGTAATGGGCATTACCGTGTGGCATTATATGTAATGGGCATTAAGGTGTGTGGTATTATGTGTAATGGGCATTACAGTGTACATTTTTGCAATGTCCCTTTGTTTAATGTGTGTGGGGGTAATGATTCATTCTGAAGCCCATATACATAAATGAGTCACCTATTTAGTTTGCATTGAAGCCCACAAGGCGGTGATAGACATGCCCCTCCAATGGTGCACCCCCTAAGCAAATTGGCTGCGCACACCTATAGGTCTGTTGATTTTGCAAGGATAGTGCTTATTATTTTTATCTCCCATGTTCTTTACAGTATATTTTCTTGAGTATTGCACCTAAAATAGCTGTCTCACCTGGATTCTCCACGTTGATCCAAAATGGCTGCCATGCCCATGCCTTTGATTTATATTCATGAGTATATAAACCTTTGTCTTATGTTCATACTATTTGTAAAGTGCCTTGAGCCCTATTGGAGAAAAATATGATATAAATACAATTATTATTATTATTATTATTATTTTCACAATCACATTTTTACACTGCTCGGGTTTTGTTTTACTCTAAATGGCAGTAGTCATTGATGCCTTGTATCTATCTTATCTGGAGGACAGAGGATCGTTGAGCTTTCTAGGTAGGCACTTCCTGTGACCATATATGGTAAAAGGAAAAGTAGCAATACCTCTCTAACCCTTACCTGAGGTGTTTTGTATCTATAACAGCACCTTTCCAGTAAGAACATTTTCTGAGTAAAAGGAGTGTCACACAAGGTGCGGCAGGTGAGCTGGAATTGTACATAGACCAGTGACCTGTCAGTGTAGTCTCCTTTAGGTGTACGTTTGCTAATTTGCTAACCTGAGGCAAAAAGCAAATAATTAACCTCAGCTATTCTGTTATTGCCTAACAACATGCAGCATAATACACACATGAAATGTACTTTTTCTGTCAGTTTGATTGATATCAGTTCTCGGGTAGTGTTGTTATGTAGAAATGCACTTGATAGCACCACACTTGTGAAACAGGTATTGTAACCACTTTACAATAATATAGATATAAATGAGGGACAATATTATTCACAGACATTGAAATATTAGCAGCTAAACTCCCTACACCTATGGTAGTTACACCCCTGTTTATAACACAGGTAACTGTGACAGGGAAGGTGGCCTCTCTCCGCTGTGGGCCCCAAAGCTGCTGCACCCCGTCCCCCTGCATCTATGGTAGCTAAGCCCCTGTATATAACACAGGCAACTGTGACAGGGAAGGTGGCCCCTCTCAGCTGCAGGCCTCATAGCACAGGTTGAAGCCGGGGTTTTCTGTACTTACCCAAATAATCCCGGTTCATTACCCTTCACACCGGATCCGGGTCTTCCAGTCACCCGGGTCTTCCGGCTTACAGTAGGCTCTTGGAGGTGATGCATACTTGCCTACCTGACCCTCTCCATGCGGGAGAAAATGGTCTGTTTCTGGACTTCCCTGGTAATGTATGATTGCCATCACCTGTGGGGAGCTAGGAAAAGGCGTTTCACCACAGGTGATGTCATGTCAAAGTACTACTGTCTCCTGCCAATTAATGTCTTGGAGGCATAACCAAGGTCATCAGGGCTCATAGAAATGTAACCAATTCTGCATGCAGGAGATTTCAAATAACTCCTAGAACACACTAGACAATCCCCTTGAATTGTGGCTAATGAAATGATGAACTAAACAATATATTGATCAATCAAGTGATATATCCATGCACACTGTGACCCTAATGACCTCTTCAGATCTGCCTATATTGGGCACTGCAGTTCTAGTGGTGGCAAGGGGAGTCAGTGTCTGTCAGGGGAGTGCAGCGCTACCTGGAAGTACTGGATTCCAGGAGCCCTGTCGCACTGTGCACATTCAACTCCCTGGCAACGAGCATCCCTGGGAACAAGCATGTAACCACTTGGCAATGAGCATGACACCCCCGGTAATGAGCAAGAAACCCCTGGCAAAGACGCTAGAAACTCCTGGCAATGAGCAATAAACTTCTGGCAACAATCAAAAAACCCTTGGCAATGAGCATATAACCCCCTGGTAACAAGCATGAAATCCCTGTCAATGAGCATGTAACTCAAGGCAATGAACAAGAAACCCCTGACAATCAGCATGTAGGTAAAAAAAAATGGTACTTGTGTATTATCAGGGCGCCCACTAAGCAAATAGCTTAGTGCCCTATTCTGCGTAGTGAGATCGCATCGCATCACATGCAATTTTGCGTGCGATGCAATGTGATGGTACTAGTTAATTTTCACTGCACCCCTGGCCACGGATCACATGCAATCTCACGAAAATCGCATGAGATGCGATTTAGAACCCCCCCCCCCCCCCCCCCCACTAGCACACCACCACTATCCACGTCACCCCGAAGCGTGGCGAGCGCAGCAATCCCCGCAAGGGAACGCATCCTCCTGAACTTTTCATACCCCCACTATCCATGTCGGCATGGAGTTGATTTTATAAAGTGTGGCGAGTGCAGCGAGCCACCGAGCCCGAAACGCGGTGAGCGCAGCGAGCCCCGCGAGGGGACACAGATTACTTTACATGTATTGAAGCGTCTATAATGTTGAAGGGCTTATTATGAGACGTGGGGAAGGTGAAGCCAATGCCAAATACACATGTGGGACCCATACACTATGGGCCTTATTCTGGTTCACATACAAAGCTGCAAAATTCGCTTGAACACATCCCCTCACGTGCGGCCAAAGGGGAGAGAAATCATTTGGTTAAGTTAGTCTAAACTGACATTTATTTCCTTCGGTGTTCGTCAGGACAAAGAGGGGTTGGGTGCTGACGTCATCGGCCCGCCCGCGTTCTCAATGGAACGTCCAGCGTTTACATGGGGACACCCATAAAACCCAGCATCGTTTCCGCCCAGAGCCCTCCCTCCCCTCAACGAACAGGCCAGCAAGTGGGTAACTCGCTGACGCCGTATGGTGCCGGGTGTGCAGAAATCAGCATGCGCAAATCAGGGATCAAATTCGAATTGCTACGCACGATCCTGAATTGGCCCCTTAGAGCGTATGGCCAATACTGCGAGTGAAATCATTGGGGTGCGGTTGTCAACCATTCTGGAGCTTTATAGATCTAGGGTTTTAGGGAGAACCAGTAATATTTTGTTGGTTCCGAGCCACCCCTTTTGTGTTTTTTGAGAAACTTCCAGCACAGAAAAGGTTCAGAAGTTTGAGGACAAGTACGAGTCGCCTGCATAACAGCTTTCTACCATCCGCTGTACGCATGTTCAATGAATACGTGTCAGTCACAGGGGCAGATGTATTAAGCCTGGTGAAGAGATAAAGTGAAAGTAGATAAAGCACCAGCCAATCAACTCCCAACTTTCATTTCCAAACACAGTTCATTGGCTGGTGCTTTATCTCCTTTCACTTTATCTCCACTTTATCTCCACTTTATCTCTTCTCCAGGCTTATTACATCTGCACCATAATTAGATGTTCTAAGGATTTACCTTTCATGTGTGTTTTATGGATTACTGTTCTTATTGCACTAGTACTTTCTTTGTACATTGTAATTTCATCTGTAAGGAACTTGGTTTTTTTGCTGATGATAACAATGAATTCAAATTCAGATTCCCGAGATTGGTCCCCACAGCTAACGTCATCTGAAGATTGCCTTTCACTAGGTTCTGTCCCTCGTAGAACTCAGATTCTCTCTAGCTGGAACTGGAGAACATTGCTTCTAAAGGGCCATACACACGGGGTGATTTTCACCCCATTTCTAAGCAATCTGACTGATTGCTTAGAAATGGAGCACTGATTGCTCCGTGTGTATAGCCCTGGGTGACGGCAATGTCTGGAATGAATTATAGCTTGTTTCCAATAGGAGAATGTGTTTTCAGAGTTTCCGAGACTTCTTAAGCGGTCACAAGTTTCAGTAAATACAGCGTTCTGTCATTAATAATCTTTTCTGACATGGCTTGCCTGGAGGTGTATTATATGTCGCACCCTCCACTGACATGTAAAGCTCTACACAAATACAGGCAACAATTGCATATTTCACAAGCATTTGTACAAGGAAACAGTTGCAGGCCATCGTGTAACACAGTAGCCAGCCATCGTGTAACACAGTAGCCAGCCATCGTGTAACACAGCAGCCAGCCATCGTGTTACACAGCAGCCAGCCATCGTGTAACAGTAGCCAGCCATCGTGTAACACATTAGCCAGCCATCGTGTAACACAGTAGCCAGCCATCGTGTAACACAGTAGCCAGCCATCGTGTAACACAGTAGCCAGCCATCGTGTAACACAGTAACCAGCCATTGTGTAACACAGCAGCCAGCCATTGTGTAACACAGCAGCCAGCCATCGTGTAACAGTAGCTAGCCATCGTGTAACACAGTAGCCAGCCATCGTGTAACAGTAGCTAGCCATCGTGTAACACAGTAGCCAGCCATTGTGTAACACAGTAGCCAGCCATCGTATAACAGTAGCCAGCCATTGTGTAACAGTAGCTAGCCATCGTGTAACACAGTAGCCAGTCATTGTGTAACAATAGCCAGCCATCGTGTAACAGTAGCCAGCCATCGTGTAATAGTAGCCAGCCATTGTGTAACACAGTAGCCAGCCATCGTGTAACACAGTAGCAAGCCATCGTGTAACACAGTAGCCAGCCATCATGTAACAGTAGCCAGCCATCATGTAACAGTAGCCAGCCATCGTGTAACACAGTAGCCAGCCATCATGTAACACAGTAGCCAGCCATCATGTAACAGTAGCCAGCCATCATGTAACACAGTAGCCAGCCATCATGTAACAGTAGCCAGCCATCGTGTAACACAGTAGCCAGCCATCTTGTAACAGTAGCCAGCCATCATGTAACAGTAGCCAGTCATCGTGTAACACAGTAGCCAGCCATTGTGTAACACAGTAGCCAGCCATCATGTAACACAGTAGCCAGCCATCATGTAACACAGTAGCCAGCCATCATGTAACAGAAGCCAGCCATCATGTAACAGTAGCAAGCCATCGTGTTACACAGTAGCCAGCCATCATGTAACAGTAGCCAGCCATCATGTAACAGTAGCCAGTCATCGTGTAACACAGTAGCCAGCCATCGTGTAACACAGTAGCCAGCCATCATGTAACAGTAGCCAGCCATCATGTAACACAGTAGCCAGCCATCATGTAACACAGTAGCCAGCCATCATGTAACAGTAGCCAGTCATCGTGTAACACAGTAGCCAGCCATCATGTAACAGTAGCCAGCCATCGTGTAACACAGTAGCCAGCCATCATGTAACACAGTAGCCAGCCATCGTGTAACAGTAGCCAGCCATCATGTAACAGTAGCTAGCCACCGTTTGCAGTCTGGGTTTGCACATGTGCATGTGCAGACCCCAATCATCGGGGCAGGAGCTGAATTCGGAGCACTGCGTGTGATCCAGAATCAAACCCACAATGCAAGTGTGATTGTGTCCGACGTGTGCAACTCTATATCAGTCCCTTGAATGGTGGAACGTCCATGGATTTGCTATGGCCATATCCTGATATAAACTGAAGATTCCATAATACAGAGTAAGAATGGAAATTACCATTATTCCAGAGGAACAATAATTGATGATTGTATTAGTAAAATTGTGTTGTGAGCGCCCTCTAAAGGTATCACAGGAGAGTTCTTCTATAGAGTAAGTCTTCACTTCGCTGTAGTAATTAATATTTTGAAAGCAATTGTTCCCCCTGCATTTTGGATTTGGTTCATCATTATGTTTTAGTTTGGGCAAGTATTTTGGTTCCGATTTGGGTTCTGTTTTGATTTTAGTTTCCTTTAAACTCGATAAAAATCCAAAAAACATTGATATAATAATTTATGAAAAATCAATAAAGCAGCTAAAGGGCAAAATTTACTAAGAATATGGCTTTTTCTCAATCGTATTCTTAGTGTGTATACGACTGAATACAACTGTTATCGGTGGAGTATTTCATTTACACATTCGTATTCCGAAGCATAATTTAAGGTGTCGTATTTTTGAAATTCATATTCTTGGATGTTGTATTTTTTGGAGTATTTTTTTACAACTTGTACTAGAATACACCTAGTATAAGTTCGTATTTTGAAATACGACTTCATAGTAGATTTCAAAAATACATTGGAGTAATGTAAAATTCAAGGCGTAGTCTTTCGATAATGCGTAATATTTCCTATTTTTGTAAAAATAGGAATACGACAGGTTGTTACGGTTGTAAAATACAAAATACTAGCGTTATTTCACATCAGTAAATTACAAAAAATACAAATATGTGCCCGAATACGACTGATTAGGAATTCGCCAATTCCGACCGTATTTTGCTTAGTAAATTTCCCCCAAAATGTAATTTGGACCTGTTACATGCAACCAGGGGCGGGCTGGGCCGGGGGGCAGGGTGCCATGTGCCCCCCGGGCTGCTCAATCTAATGTGTGCGGGCCGCCTGTTTGTTTCTGAGGCTGCTGCTGCAGCCACGGCTAACCAGTCTCCGACTGGTCTTCGGAAACATGGCCGCCGGCCTCCTGCACTGAGGACGTCTAGTGCAGGAGGCCGCTACAGAGAGTGGCTGTGGACTCTGAGGAGCTCAGACCTCTGTGGCTGCCAGCAGCTGCTGCGCCTGTATCACACTGCATTACAGGCAGCAGCGTGGACAGCACAGAGGATCCCTCCCTGCTCCTGGTCAGCGTCCCTGTAGGGATCGGAAAAGGGGCGGGGCTAACGTCCGGAGGGGGCGGAGCTACACGACTGTGAAGGAGATGATGAGCTGCCAGCCTGAAGTGCCCTGAACCAGGTATGTAAAATGTGAGTGTACTTTAACTGGTGTGGGCATGTGTACAAGCAGCGCTACTAGTGTCGGCAAGTCGTGTGGGCATATGTACAAGCAGCGCTACTAGTGTCGGCAAGTGGTGTGGGCATGTGTACAAGCAGCGCTACTAGTGTCGGCAAGTGGAGTGGGCATGTGTACAAGCAGCGATACTAGTGTCGGCAACTGGTGTGGACATATGTACAGGCAGCGTTACTAGTGTCGGCAACTGGTGTGAGCATATGTATAATCAGCGCTACTAGTGTCGGCAACTGGTGTGGGCATGTGTACATGCAGCGCTACTAGCGTTGGCAACTGGTGTGTCACATGTATAATCAGCGCTACTAGTGTCGGCAACTGGTGTGGACATATGTACAGGCAGAGTTACTAGTGTCGGCAACTGGTGTGGGCATTTGTGCAAGCAGCGCTACTAGTGTCGGCAACTGGTGTGGGCATTTGTACAGGCAGTGTTACTAGTGTCGGCAACTGGTGTGGACATATGTACAAGCAGCTTTACTAGTGTCGGCAACTGGTGTGGACATATGTACAGGCAGCGTTACTAGTGTCGGCAACTGGTGTCGACATATGTACAAGCAGCGCTACTAGTGTCGGCAACTGGTGTGGGCATATGTACAAGCAGCGCTACTAGTGTCGGCAACTGCTGTGGGCATATGTATAATCAGCGCTACTAGTGTCGGCAACTGGTGTGGGCATGTGTACATGCAGCGCTACTAGTGTCGGCAACTGGTGTGGACATATGTTTAGGCAGCGCTACTAGTGTCGGCAACTGGTGTGGGCATATGTATAATCAGCGCTACTAGTGTCGGCAACTGGTGTGGGCATATGTACAGGCAGCGCTACTAGTGTCGGCATCTGGTGTGGACATATGTATAATCAGCGCTACTAGTGTCGGCAACTGGTGTGGACATATGTACAAGCAGCGCTACTAGCGTCGTCAACTGGTGTGGGCATATGTACAGGCAGTGCTACTAGCGTCGGCAACTGGTGTGGGCATATGTATAATCAGCGCTACTAGTGTCGTCAACTGGTGTGGGCATATGTACAGGCAGCTTTACTAGTGTCGGCAACTGGTGTGGGCATATGTATAATCAGTGCTACTAGTGTCGGCAACTGGTGTGGACATATGTACAGGCAGCGTTACTAGTGTCGGCAACTGGTGGGGGCATATGTATAGGCAGCACTACTGCTGTTGCGTCTGGTGTCGGTGTGGGTGTTACGTATAAGCAGCAGTACTACTGTCAGAAACTGGTGCGGTTGTTATGTATAGGCAACGCTACTATTGTCGGCAACTTGTGTGGGTGTTACGTATAAGCAGTGCTACTACTGTCAGCAACTGGTGTGGGCATTATGTATAAGTTGTGATACTACTACTGTCGGCAACTGATGTGGACGTTATGTACAATATAAGTTGCACTGCTACTGTTGGTAACTGTGTGCGATATATATATATATATATATCCCTGGGCCATTATGTAGTCATATGCAGGTGTACTCGGGGCATTGCGTGGAGCATAATGTGTGTCATAATATCATATGGGCATTATGGTGTGCGGCATATTGTGTAAGGGGCATTACGCTGTGTGGCATAATACATAATGGGCATTACTGTGTGTGGTATAATGTGTTATGGGCATTACGATGTTATTAGTACTTTTATAGGGCCACGCCTCTTCCTCATGAAGTATCGCTCCTACATTTTGCCGCGCGCCTTCGGCGCGCACTCTCCTATTTTTAGTATGGTGGTGGGGCAAGCACCAAATTCCTTTCTGCCACAGGGTACCAAAGTGACTAGTAATGCCACTGGTTCTGGCATAACTAGCCAGGGGGAGCATCCTGTGGGGCTCCTGATATTATACAGGGAAGCAGCCTGTGGTGTCCCATTATTATTATTATTTTTTAATAATACATATACGAAAAACCTCCATTTAACGATACGCTGTTACTTATGGGCCGGTGCTCTGGACTTGCCCCCCAGGCTAAAAGTTGCCAGCCAGCCCCTGCATGCAACCCAAAACCCGAGTCTGGTTCCGAACTGATAACAGAACCGATCCGGGACTCCGTTCCACACAGAACCTCAAAGTGTTTCCGAACTGTGATTGATTGGGCTCGGAGCCCGTAATCCCTGAAATACGAACCCGGGTGTGTTCGTATTTCAGGGAACCGAACCTCACTTCTCTACTATGAGCGTGGCAAACGTTTCTGTTCTTAACTTATATTCTTATTTCTTTCTTTAAACTGATTTGCGTAATCTAATATTCTGTTTCCATCATTCCTGTTGACTCTGTCCTAGAATTTCCTGTTAAATGTTATTCAGGATAAATTACAACTTTTTTATTTTCTGGAATGAGGGGGACAAAGTGTAACATTTACTCTCATTTCCTAAATAAACACACAAACACCTCTCTTGGTTTTAGTAGGACAACATATCACGACATTTGGCCTGTAGACAAGAGTCTTGTTTAACATATACACATAGGTTTATACTTTAATTATTTAATATATTATTAATACCAAGGGTTGGCCCTGCTATGGAGATAGGGCAATGACACCTCCAGCTGTCAATAACGATGGCTGCAGGCGGCAGAACACACAGCACTACTGACCGTTCATACATTGCATACTGTACTTGCCTACCCTCCCGGATCAGACGTGAGGCTCCTGATAATGGGGTCCACCTCCTGGCCCCCTGGAAAGGTCCCTTGGAATTGCAGCAGCCTCCCACAGTCCCCCCTCGGCAGGGGGGTCAGTGTGTACGAGATGACACAAATTGCAAAATCGTGGCTCCGCCCACATGTTAACATATTTGAATAGCCCCATCCATGGCCCCACCTCTTTTACAGGCCACCCGCAGGCCTCCCCCCTTTGTCCTGGAGCTGGCTGCCCTCTCCCAGAGAGAGCAGCCTCAAAGTTGGCAACCCTGATACATTGTCCCCTGCTATCGGTGGGCTATCTTGTAGCACCCTTGTCAGTTGCCGCACTTCTCCTTCATGCATGGGGGACAAGCGGTATCAGCAAACAAAGCGGTGCTGACATCGCTTCTCCCCCATAAGTTATAACAACATTTCTTACATCTACCCCTGTATCTATAACCCCCAAGGATTCTAGTTGCATTGTGGGCAAAAAGGAATAGTTCCCATACATTTACCCACAACTTCTTTAGGAGATGATCTAAGAGGCTGTACACAAAGGAAAACTTATCGCACAGGAGAGTGATGAATAAGATACTAGAAAAGGTGGACCCCTGATTTTTAGTTACAGGTTTAAATGAAACCTAGGTTGACGGGGGGGTGCTACCACTGGACATCTATATATATCAAGCAACAGGGTTTGTACAGAGACAAAAAAAGAAATGTCACTGTGTGGTGCACCTAAGAATTGACACAATAATACGTAACTTTTAATTGGATAACTCTAAAATTGGTAGCGAAATAATGGACACACAATACACAAAAACATATATGACACAGACAGGTGTTTTAAAAAGGGTACTGATACCCTCACGACGCTGGGCCCCCAATCCCAATGAAATTTATGAGAATGCTTTTATTTGTGTACACATAAAATGCTTTGATGTTTTAGCAGTAACTTAGTACCTAGGACGTTCTCCTTAATTAGTAGAGAATTGACGGGTATGATACCCGGTCTGATAGGTACTCACGGCTGTTGTGCGAGTGATAGTATATGGATCAACTCACACAATTTTTACAGTTTGAGTGCTGGTTAATCTCGAATGCACTCTAAATTACCACAATTATAACACCAGTCCTGCCCCCTGTAATAAGTGTGGGTCTAGGAAAGGTAGTGGTGCTCTGCAGCAACGCTAGTCTAACCCGCTGTGTGGGATGCGGGTATGAGCCGGGCGATGGCGTCGGGTAGCGGTGTAGGTAACTGCGCCCGGTGGGAAGTACCGAATGCGGCTATGTTTGATGCCGCAGACGTTCCCACTTGCCAGTTCTGATACAACACGGTGTTAGTGCGCAACACACCGTGTCTTGCCCTGGTGAGATATGCCAGGTATCAGATCGCCAGAGCGTGCTGCAGAGGAAAAATACTTTAAGCTAAAACAGATCAAAATGCATTTATATCAGGGAAGGGAAGGGGGACACAGACGAAGTGTAACGGTCGGCGTACGCTTCGCCAAGGAGCTTTTTCAAGACCATACCCGTCAATTCTCTACTAATTAAGGAGAACGTCCTAGGTACTAAGTTACTGCTAAAACATCAAAGCATTTTATGTGTACACAAATAAAAGCATTCTCATAAATTTAATTGGGATTGGTGGCCCAGCGTCGTGAGGGTATCAGTACCCTTTTTAAAACACCTGTCTGTGTCATATATGTTTTTGTGTATTGTGTGTCCATTATTTCGCTACCAATTTTAGAGTTATCCAATTAAAAGTTACGTATTATTGTGTCAATTCTTAGGTGCACCACACAGTGACATTTCTTTTTTTGTCTCTGTACAAACCCTGTTGCTTGATGATCTAAGAGGGATTCTAAACAAGAAGGAAGAAAAAGGTCACTTTGGACGGAGATGAGAATTAAAATTATATGAAACCCGAAAAAGTTAAATTTGTCCAGTCCACAAATCCAGAAGATTCCCTAAAAGCTGGCCCCATACATAGAACGGTTCTAGGCCCAATTTCAAGATTGTGTGCACAGATTCATGAGGTATTTCGGCAGGGGGGTGATGAGATTCACGTTCCCGCAGGTAGTGAGGTCACTCTTATGACCCTATGTGCTGCACATATGATCGGTCGGGATGGGATGGTCATAAGCAGATCAATTGTGTTTTTAGCACATACAATCAATCGTTCGAACGATCATACGATCTACAAACAAACTGCATGGTATGCACGTCGTTCTAATGTATGGTCAGCTAATGGCTCCTTCAGTCCAGTACTGTGATCCCCTCATCTTCTAAGCCAGATCCATTTCATCCAGGTGAGTGTTGATACTTCTCCTTGTGCTTACTGACAAGCAGCACAGAGGATTACAGCAGCAGCAAGAAAAACATATATATATTTTTTTAATAATCCCACTTAAATTGAGAGTTTAAGGGGGTATTCAATTCCGGGTCACGACTGACGATCCGTCCCGACGGTCATGACCCTTCCCCGTTTTCATTTTGCTCGACAGCATATTGCCAGGCGGGATTATTTTAACAAAGATAATTATATTGGAGCAACTAGGTACTTAAATTTCAGAAAAGCAAACTTTGGTAAGTTTGAAGAGTCCTTAAAGTATATAAACTGGAAGGAATTATTTTAGAGGTATGGATATACTACTAAAAGGTGGCAAACTTTAAAAAATTACTGCTGGAAGGCACTGATAAATTTATTCCTAGGGTAAATAAAAGAACAAATGTCAAAAGGAAACCTATGTGGCTTAAAAGCAAAGTCAAATTTGAAATAGCTAAAAAAAGGAGGGCATTCAAAACGTTTAAACAAGATGGGACACCAAAATCATTTGCATATAAAGAATGTAATAAGAAATGTAAAAATACAATCAAGATGGCTAAATTAGAGACTGAACGTAAAATAGCCGCAGATAGCAAATCTAATCCCAAACAATTCTACAGTTATAAAAAGGGGAAACGGTTAAGGAAGGAAAATATTGACCCGGTACCCTGGTAATAGAAGGAAAAGAGAAAGCGGAATTATTCAATGAATTTTATGCTTCGGTATTTTCAAGGGAAGAATCTTCAGAAGATCTCCCACAGAGCAAATGCTCGGCTCTTGATTGCTCCAAAACTGTATGTTTGAGTGAGGAAATAGTCAAAAATAGATTACAGGACCTAAATAGTAACAAATCTCCTGGCCCGGACTAAATACACCCTAGGATACTAAAATAATTGAGTTCTGTCATAGCACTATCATTATATCTGATGTCCGGGAAATCAATAAACTCGGGGACGGTACCAAGGGACTGGTGCATAGCTAATGTAGTACCAATATGGAAGAAAGGTAGCAAAACTAACCCTGAAAATTATAGACCGGTCAGCCTTACATCCATTTCGGGGAAATTATTAGAAGGAATATTAAGAGATCCAAATTTTCTTCGAACAGGAGAAAGTGATAAGTAAGGCTCAGCATGGGTTCGTCAAATATAAATCATGTCAGACTAATTTACTGTAATTAGCTTTTATGAGGAAGTCAGTAGGGGGCTGGACTGAGGGAAATCTGCTGATGTAATACTGCTTGATTTCGCTAAAGCTTTTGACATGGTGCCTCATAAAAGGTTATTAATGAAAGTAGGTAATTTAGGGTTAAGGGATAAAATTTGTAATTGGATTAAAAACTGGTTGCACAATTGGGAACAGAGAATGGTGGTAAATGGCATACATCCCAGCTGGGGTAAGGTCCAAAGTGGAGTCCCGCAAGGTTCAATATTGGGACCCACCTTGTTCAATATATTTATTAATGATATTGAAAGTGACATAGTGAGTAAAATTTGAATATTTGCAGAACACACGAATTGAGTAAGGAAATTAACTCAGGAGAGGATGTGGAAACACTACAAAGCGATTTAAATAAACTGGAAAGGTAGAAAATGCAGTTTAATGTTGAAAAATGTAAAGTAATTCATTATGGGAACAAAAATGAAAAAGCTACTTATAGGCTAAATAGAGCTATTATAGGGAATTATGCTGTAGAGAAGGACTTGAGGGTCATCAAATAGTGCACACTGCTCAAATGCAGCAGCAAAAGCAAACCGGACACTGGCATGCATTAAAAGGGGTATGGATTCAAGGGATGCCAATATGATAATGCCTCTTTACAAGGCATTGGTGAGACCACACTTGGAATATTGTGTTCAGTTCTAGGCACCGCACCTTAAAAAGGACATAAATGAATTTGAACAGGTACAGAGAAGGGTGACTAAGCTAATAAAAGGTCTTGAATCACTAGAATACAAAGATAGGTTAAACAGGCTGATTATGTTTCACTGGAGAAATGGAGGTTGAGTGGTGATATGATTAGTATGTTCAAATACAGGATTGGGAATCATATGGAACTGGGAGATGATTTGTTCACTAAGATAGCTATGTGCTCCCTAGGGTGCACGGACAGGCGCTACCACGGGTGCTATGCCAAGAGCTGCCACTTAAAAAGGGGTAGTCGGCCCCAAAAGAACCAGAACAAACAAGAAAAAGAAGTGGCGCTGATTTTGATGAAATAATCGTACAAATATTTAATAACAATTTAAAATAACATATCATCAAACAATTGCATACAATAATAAAAAGGTGGGTCAATAACTGGACTGGAGGCTGAATGGATTGGACCCAAGTAAGATGGAAATGGGTAATAGCTGTGGTGATCGGGGGGGAGGGGAGGGGGTGTTGCCCGATAGTTACCACTGTGGGTGATTGTGATCCAGTCCCAAAAACAGAATTCCAATGGTCCTCAGGTGGATGCGACTGTGGGGGCCACAGTAGGTTGGAGGCCCAATAGATGTTGTAGGGCTTAAAACTGTTTAGGCCACAGTATCTCACGTCGCTTAGAGGCTCCAATATGGGGGTTGGGATCAGATGGTAGGTGTCCTCAGGGTTGGAAATTTTTAAGACCAACTGGTCAAGATCTCAGTCTGTTGTGACCAACCGTGATTCCTGTTTGGAGCAGTGTCCACGTAGTGTCGGCAACAATAAACCGCTGGTGCGGGATGGTATAGGGGCAATTGTCTCCCAAAGCTTGAAAATGGGCACCCAGTGTGCTGAAGGGTCCAGTAAATGGGGTCCAAGTATATTCAGCTAATCCTGGTCCAGGCTAGGGCCTGACGCGTTTCGCTGCTTAGGGCAGTGCAGCTTTGTCAAAGGTAGGATTGGGAATCATATGGAACTGGGAGATGATTTGTTCACTAACAGGCCTATACTTAGGACACACGGGCATGTACTGAGGCTCGTGGAAAAGAAATTCCGTACTGAATTAAGAAGAGGATTCTTCACCATTAGAGCAGTAACATTCTGGAGCTCATTGCCGGTGCAGGTGGTTACAGCAAATACTGTTAATGAATTTAAATTAAAACTGGATGCATTGTTGGCCACTAAGGGAATCCTATAGATATGACTTACTCAAGTCAATACTTACAAGTTAGATAGGTTGAACTCGGTGGACTAACGTCTTTTTTCAGCCTTAATTACTATGTTACTATATTACTGCAATTCAATATCCCGGCGAATGACAAAAAGGGGGCGTGTCCGCGTAAACGGCCGTGGATTCTCAAGATTCAGCCGTGATCGTGACAATTCATGGCCGTGATCGACAAAACGGGCCCGACAGCTTTCAAAGTCGGGCCCGTTCTTTTGATCTGCCTCTTCAATGCTGTTGCACAAGACAGCATTGAATAGGCGCCTGCCGTTATTCCCCCCATCGGAAACAGCGGCGGGGATTGCATACCCCCCTTAGATGGAGTTTGGATGGTGTCTATATATAAAACAATCTTAGATGGAAATGTACATTCAATCCCACATGTTGGACTGGGGGAAGGTGACTAATTAAAAAATTACAAATTTGTCTTTAATACAAACTATAAAAATAATTAATTGTAATTAATAACAAACATCTACTTTTTTTAATTTCAAGATGTGCACAAAAAAGACGAAAACCAATTTTCTAAACATCTTATGGGAAATGAAAGCCTTGTTATCTCTGAGAGATTTCTCTTGTACATTAAAGGCCAATGAGAGCTGTACTAATCCAGTTAAGAGGAGGCCATTATATTGTTTGATGTGATGTTTTCCGCAGACTCATACAGATGGCAAGTGCTCTGCAGACACCCTCATTATTTATTGAAGTACCAGGATCTGTTCCTCCCTGAGCGTTTCCTCCCAGAAGATTTCTTAAGACAGTTGACCTTGTGCGCTTCCTCCGAGCTCTTATCTCCCACGCCAGCCTGCTCCTTTCTAAGAATCACCCACAATTATTTGGGATCTAAATATTATTCTCAACCCCCTCCCGCCAAAAAAAAGTGTCCATTCCAAACAATCAAGTTCCAAATGTCAAAAATTTTAATTTAAAACATTTCAAAAAGTCCCATAATCTACCATTGTGCCAAAGGGTAACTATGTATATTTAAAAGAGATAGCAGCCAAGGTGCATCTTCTTTATACTCCTAATTATGGCCATGGGCAATAAGCATCTAAGTGCTAATGGTGCTAAACATCTATTCTGTGCACAGTCATCTCCTGCCCAAGTCACCAGGCAGCAGCAGGTTCAAAATGGTCCTTACCTAACAATACCAACAGAGTCAGATAATACTCTGGGCAAATGAAACAAGAGTAATAACACGCTATTCATCAAACCGACCAGTCACCCAAGTGATACCGATCTCCCTGGTCCAAGCTGCCCCCTGCACTGTGTCATATAATCCTGCATTGCCCCTCACAGTTTAACACTGCAACACGCAGGGTTCTCTCTTCTCATGTCTTCTCGCTGACTCCAGGGCCGGCGACAGGGGGGTTAAGGGAGACATGTCATTGTAACGGGTCCCGGCAATCTGAAGGGCCCCAGAACCCGGCCAGGCCTGGCTCACAGCTGTCCATCTGTTTATCCTTGTCTATGTTATATTAGTTTTGTGTTATAAAGTATTACACAGTGTTATGCTAGTCTTACTTTATGTTTGTTGAGTTGCTTAGTTTGTATTTTGCCTATTGGTAATGTTTGCTTGTCAACAGAAAGGACTGTGGATGGTGTGCTGGTTACCAGAAAGGACTGCGCATAGTTTGCTGGTCACCATAAAGGACTGTGCATGATATGCTGGTCACCAGAAAGGACTATGCATAATATGCTGGTCACCATAAAAGGACTGTGCACTATACTGGTAACCGTAAAAGACTGTGCACCATATGCTAGCCACCAGAAATGACTGTGGATAATAGGCATTTCAAGATGTGTGCTGTGTACATGGGCCCTGAGCCCAGGGGGGCCCACACTGCACCCATGTTTTAATATTCCCTGCTTTGGAATCCTCTGCTGGGCACTGCATTCATGGCAAAAATCTCAGCCAAAATGGCCATCATACATGCGCAGTACTGAATTCAGGTAGCTGTGTGTCCGGAGACTAGCGCATGCACAGTAGACTCTAGCACAGAGTCTACAGCAGTGTTTTTCAACCACTGTGCCGTGGCACACTAGTGTGCCTTGAGCTGTTCTCAAGTGTGCCCCCAGATCTGGATATGCCCAAACTAGTTTATAGCCACAACCAGTTCAACTGTCCTTTGCTGGTTTTTTCATTCATGTAAAGGGCCAATATAATTTATTTTTGTTACCTGTGGGGACCAGTGTGATTGTTTTTTATATGGGGGCCAATAGGTTTGCTTTTTTTTCCTTTGGGGGGAATGTGTTTTGCCCTGTGGGGATCTCATGGTGTGCCTTGGCAATTTTAAAATCTTATTTAGTGTGCCACAAGGTAAAAAGGTTAAAAATCACTGGTCTACAGTATTGCACGGGTCTTCTCCTCTATTAAAGTGCCCCTGCTGTGGATATTATGCTGGTTACCACAATAAACTGTGCATGGTATGATGGTCGCCACAATAAACTGTGCATGGTATGATGGTTACCACAATAAACTGTGCATGGTATGATGGTTACCACAATAAACTGTGCATGGTATGATGGTCATCACAATAAACTGTGCATGGTATGATGGTCACCACAATAAACTGTGCATGGTATGATGGTCACCACAATAAACTGTGCATGCTATGCTCGTCACCAGAAATGACTGTGCGTGGTTTGTTGGTCATTAGAAAGGACATGTGCATGGTATGCTGGTTAACACAATGGACTATGCATGCTATGCTGGTGACCAGGATGGACTGTGCATGGTATGCTGGTGACCAGGATGGACTGTGCATGGTATGCTGGTCACCAGGATGGACTGTGCATGGTATGCTGGTCACCAGAAATGACTGTGCGTGGTTTGTTGGTCATTAGAAAGGACATGTGCATGGTATGCTGGTTAACACAATGGACTATGCATGCTATGCTGGTGACCAGAAAGGACTGTGCATGGTATGCTGGTCACCAGAATGGACTGTGCATGGTATGATGGTCACCTGAAAGGACTGAGCATGGTATGCTGGTCACCCGGATGGACTGTGCATGGTATTATGGTAACCTGAAAGGGGTTGGGATCATTTGGTCTACAGCATTATGGTCGACAGTCATGAGGTCGACACCATTAGATCGACATGTGAAAAGGTTGACATGGGTCTAGGTCAACATGGTTTTAGGCCCCAAGGTCATAATTTCGACAGGTCGTTAGTTCGACAGGTTATTAGTTCGACATTGTCTAGGTCGACAGTCAAAAAGTCAACATGGGGTTTTCCACTGTTTTTTTACGTGAATGTCAACACAGTCCACATGGACACAGTTTGAAGTGCACCGCATCCGCCATCGCTTGCGGCGCTCGCTATGTGTCTGACACTGTTTTATTCTCCCACCACGCCCTAGTGGATGGTAGGGCATGAAATACCACCTTTCGGCACATTTTGGCTCAAAAAACAGTGAAAAACTCCATGTCGACCTTTTGATTATCGACCTAGACAATGTCGAACTAATGACCTGTCGAACTAATGACCTTTCGACCTAGAACCATGTCGACCTTTTCTTGTGTCAACCTAATGACTGTCGACCATAATGCTGTAGACCAAATGACTGCATCCCCCTGAAAGGACTTTGCATGCTATGCTGGTGACCAGGATGGATTGTGCATGGTATGCTGGTTACCAGAAAGGACTGTGCATGGTATGATGGTCACCAGAAAGGACTGTGCATGGTATGATGGTCACCAGAAAGGACTGTGCATGGTATGATGGTCACCAGAAAGGACTGTGCATGGTATGCTGGTTAACACAATGGACTATGCATGCTATGCTGGTGACCAGGATGGACTGTGCATGGTATAATGTTCACCAGAAAGGACTGTGCATGGTATGATGGTCACCAGAAAGGACTGTGCATGGTATAATGTTCACCAGAAAGGACTGTGCATGGTATGCTGGTTAACACAATGGACTATGCATGCTATGCTGGTCACCAGGATGGATTTTACACGCTATAATGATCACTAGGATGAACTATGCATGTTATGATGGTCACCAGAAATGACTGTGTATGATATGCTGGTCTTTAGATGGAAGTCAGAATTGTATACTTGAGAGAGTTTTTGCATTTTCATTCATGGTAATTGAATTTTTTATAAATCTAATTGTGGAAAACAGCGCTCACGAACCATCAAGTTCACATATAGTTGAATCATGTAATTGTTTGTGCCTTGAGTATACCAGTGGAAGATTCATGGACAACCTTAGCCCCACCCCAGGAGGGCTACTCAACCAAATAGGGCAGGTGGGGATAGCTCCTTCTTCTCATACTGAGAGTGTGGAGCCCAGGTCAGCCATCAGGAGGGGCTATATTTTGAGTCCCGGACCCACAATTTCTGATGGCAGCCCTGGTAGAGTCCTACTCAACCTCCAAAGGTGTCCCTAGTGGTAATGCTGGACCTGCTAGAGTAATGTTCTGGGCTCATGTTTCTATTGCTCCTTTACGAGTGGAGATTTTCATTCATGTTTATCATGGGCAGTGCATGGGCTGGAGGAATAGCAGACACGTGTAAAGCCATGGTACTTTATTTTATGGAAACCGGAAAGCAGAGCATATGTGAGGAGCTCTGTGTAGCTGCGGCTTAGCCTATATTTAGTACAGTGTTTCAGGGTGGATTTCAGACAACATAATCTCAAAAGCTTATATCATCAGACATCCTTTAACTGATCCAGTGTTCTATTTTTATTTGTTTGGATAACCCACATATCTCCCGGAAATAGGCGAGGTCATATAAGGTCCCGTCACATAAGTACAAATCTCCCAATCAGCATAGGCTGGGTCGTTTATACCCGGCCCCTTACCTACAAACCGCCACAAATAGTGAATCGCCCAACCATTCCGTTCTAAATAATATGCTTGGCACTGTAGAGATAATGAATAATGATGCTAAAATATTATTATTAATAATAATAAGAAAAATATAATAATAATAATAACAACAATATAATAATAATAAAAAATAATATTAATAATGACAACAATATAATAATAATATTAATGGTAAACACGCCCGGTAAACAGTCTGAGCCAGATGTTTTGCCCATGTTAAACATACAACGGTCATAGGGCCTTATTCAGACTTGATTGCTGGGCTGCGTTTTTCGGAGCGATCAGGTGAACACTGCCCTGCTGACCGCAGGCAGCGAATAGGATCACATGAGGGAAACACCATTCAAAATAACTGACCACCGAATAGTTTTCCCCTCTCCTCGCAGTGCAGAGTAAATCTAGACTTACACCTTCCTAATGTATTCCTATTGAATGAAACAAATCACATACAAGTAGCTACGAAGGCTAATTTTTCTGGTTTGCATGCCACTCCGATAGTGGATGCACAGGACCGGTTGTGTGCATGTGTACAGGCATCATCACAGATGTTGTCTCGTAATGAGCCCCATACATCAACAATTAATTGTGACAATCCTTCGTGCTGGAGATGATTGTCACAATTAGTCTTTAATGTGTGGGCTCCCCCTTTTGGCAATCCCGATAAAAAATGAATAAGGATCGCCAATCGATTGCTGAATCAGATTTTTAAACATGTTTAAAAATCAGGTTTTATTGGAGTTTCATTTTTGTATGTGTGGGCATTCTAAGCCCTAAATCTCTAAGTTGCAAAACCGAATGACAATCGAATACAGATGTACCAAAAAATCAAAAATCGGGAAAAGTGGAACATCAGTAAATATAGAAAACTGAGAGAAATATAATTGTGAGAAATAAAAATACCAGCTAATCAGCTTCTACGGTACATTTTATACAAATGGGGACGTTCTCATCTGAGTAGCTCCTATCATGCCGTCCGCGATGCTCCATGCGCGCACATTGAGATGCTCGCATGCCCCATTCTCCGCAATGGACACACGCGCATGTGAAACGCTCGTGAGTCCATGTCCCGTCTCCATCCTCCAGATCGCCGTCCGACAAAAACCTGTATCTATAGACTGTGTTTCGAAAATGAGAAGCTGATTGGTTGGTACTTTATCTCTAATAATTTTATCTCTCTCTCTCTCTCCAAGCTTTGATAAATACATCACTAAGGAGTAGAGGTTTATTTATTAATGATCCATTTTGGTCGATTTTGCGGTGTTTTATATAATTTAATTAGATTTCTACAAATTGGAGATTTAGGCCCTACTGTAATTCAGGATGGATCTGTAAGCAGCGTAAATCCGCTGCTTACGAGCGCTTAAAACGGGAAAATGGAATGACCATCTCATCATTTACCCATCATTCTAATCATGTTCTAATTGGTTCCACGGCTGTTCATTGGTTTAGGTGTCAGTGCTCCGTGCATTCTAGTCAAGATCTTCCATTGCAAACTTGGAAAACCAACTTCCGAAGTACATTGTTTTGTGCGCAGAAGTACTGTCATGCTGAAATAGAAAAGGGTTTCCGCCAAACAATTGCCTCACAGTCGGAAACACGAAATCCTCTAGCATTAAGATTTCCCTTCAGTGGAACTAAGAACCTCCGGCCATACCATGAAAACAGTCCCAAACCATTTCTCTTCCACTAAACATTACAGTTGGTAATCCTCATTGAACATGGGAAAGGTCTAGATGTAATAGGTCAGTGGTTCCCTACCTGGAGTACCCCTGAAGTTATGCTGCAGACCGGTTGGGGGTATTGAAAATGATATTGGTAATGGGGGAAGAAGAGGAAGAAGTCTCTCGATGGCAAAAGAAGTCTCCCGTGGACATGGAGAGGAACCACGTTGCGTCACTTCCGGTTCTGTCTGCAGCGTCTCCCCGTGCTTTTGCCTGACCAGTAATCCACTGGGAGCTACCCACAGACATTAGAAAACATCTGCCCCGCACTGACACGGGTGGAGGAGATTATGAATGATTGGATAGACAACAAATAGGTCAGCAAGCATTAGGTCAACATCACTAGGTTAACATGCATGAAGGTCGACATGACTGAAGGTCAACACGGTGTTAGTTTGACAGGGTCATTAGGTCAACATGGGGAAGGTCGACAGTCAAAAGGTTGACATGGGTTGTTTTTTTTCACTTTTTTGGCCCGAATGTCAGTCAGCATGTACACTAAAAAAGTGCACCGTGTCCCTTCGCATGGCTCGCTGCGTTTGCCATGCTTCGGGCGCGGTGCCACGCTACGTCCGGCACCCGATTTTATTCTCACCCCATGCCCTAGTGGATGGTAGGGCATGAAATACCGCCTGTCGACACATGTCGGCTCAAAAAAAAAATGAAAAACCCCATGTCGACCTAATGACCCTGTCATCATGGGACAGGTCGGCAGTTGGTCAGCAGTTGGCTCCAGTAAGAGGGCACCAATTAATGTGGACAGCCAAACTGCCAGTAATCCTGATAATCAGTACCTCTGTGTCCTTTATTTATTTATTAACAGTTTCTTATATAGCGCACACATATTCCGCAGCGCTGTACAGAGTATAGTTGAACAGTCACATCAGTCCCTGCCCCAGTGGAGCTTACAATCTATGTTCCCTACCACATGTACACGCACACACAGACATTCTAGGGTTAATTTTGTTAGGAGCCAATTAACCTACCAGTAAATTATTGGAATGTGGGAGGAAACCGGAGTACCCGGAGGAAACCCACGCAAGCACGGGGAGAATATACAAACTCTGCACAGTTAGGGCCATGATGGAATTGAACCTATGACCTCAGTGCTTTGGGCTCTTATACAAAGCAGCACATAGTCCATTTGGTTGTAGATAAATTGCTCGATGAGGACATCTTACAAAGTGGTTTTACCTTTCTTTAGGTGAAGTTTCTACATCTAAGTCGTTCTGTGATTCCGGTAAAAACTGGATTCTATTTATTTAGAAAAATCTTTTCTATTTCCAGATCTTAAGAACCAGCCATTCGCCAATACCGCTACAGGGTGATTCATTCATCTTGCTGATATTTATGGTTATTCTTCTTTTAATGTTTCAAGTGTCCTAAAACTAAATTATCTTCAAGTAGCACTTAGAGAGACCAACTATTATCTGAAGGTAAAGTTTTGCAAGAAATAACAATAAATTTAAAGTCTTCATTAGAGACTGCTCTGACTTTGATGTGTGCATGACAAGAAGCATCCGCCATGTCCCCAGTAGACCTTACTGATCTTATGTCAATATGATATTCTCTATGCAGCTTGCTCCTATAAAGACTGTTGTCCTCTTGGCATTATTTTATAATCATGGCTGCCATGAGCAAATTCTTGAGTCTATCCCGAGGCTCTTAGTGAGGGCTTCCAAGCAGGCTTAGAGAAATATGGTGCTTGCGTACAATTTAGGGGCGGTGCCGCGGTGAGACACTGTACACCAATTATTGTTCATCGCTGTCAATCCATCCCACACAACTGCCCCCCACATAATATGTTCCACTAACCCTTAGGGTAGACATAGATGCTACCCCCTTCAAGTCTCACTTTGCCCTAGTCACCAATGGACCTTGGTGGCTATGAAGATCTTAGTATTGCTGTGGCTGACTTACGTGGTTGGAGGAACCCAACATCATTGTGGACAACACGTGAATATGCATACACATCCCCTTGCATGGTAGCGAGAGGATACAAGAGCGGAGGGGGGGCGGAGCATTCGGTGGGGCGGTGGGCAGTGCTTACCTGTTCGCTAAGCTGCAAGTATACGCAGACTAGCGAACAGGTCTGAATCAGAACCCTGGTTGGCTAGCAGCACAGGGTACAATTACTAATGTGCTGGGCTTGGTTGCTTTTGGTAGAATGTTATAAACAAGAAGATTTGCAATTGCACTACCAAAACAGAGATTGTTACCATGCAATCAGATTATGCCCGAATGATTCATTTTATTGCATTGATGTGTTTGAATGCCATGGGCTTTTTCATTATTACGGCAATACGTTTTTGCATATTTTGGGTGGGGTACAAACAGTCCTCATCACTTACTGGCTCCTCTCTTTCGCCTTTAATACAGATGTAGGAACCTGGTGGTTGTAGCAACTAACGGGTTTGCAACGCAGGGTTAGGAATCAGTAAAGTCCCGTACACACCAAACAACCAGTGGTGCCGTGGCATGGGTGGACGATCTAGTACACACTTAACTTATAGTCACCGATATCTCTTTTAGTGCCGTCACCGGGACCCCACTGAACATGCAGGTCATTGGTCCAAAATTGACCTGCATGTTAAGATGACAAAATGGGTCATTAACAATGCACAGGAGCGCGCATCATTAATGATATTGAAGATACACACTACCCATATTCTTTTTTTTTAAAGATGACGCTTGGAAACAAAGGGCCTTATTCTAGTTCACTCTTAGAGGCAAATTCCTTCTTAGCTGGACAAAACCATGTGCACTGCAGATGGGGCAGATGTAACATGTGCAGAGAGAATTAGATTTGGGTGAGGGTTTTAGTTCAAAGTTAGATCTATATTGCAGTGTAAAAATAAAGCAGCCAGTATTTTCCTCTCCACAGAAACAAAATAAATCACCCAAAGCTAAATCTCTTTTCACATGTTACATCTGCCCCCCTGCAGTGCACATGGTTTTGTCCAGCTAAGAAGGAATTTGCCTCTAAGAGTGAACTAGAATAAGGCCCAAAGTTTCGAGGCACATTTTTGCACAAGTTTGCACATTGCAACTAGTCACCCAGAATGGCAAACATTTTTATTTTAATGTCTGTTTATCATATATAAAAGGGGCACTAGTTCTGTGGGCATTATATGTGGCACTAGTACTCTGGGCATTATGTGTGGCACTACTACTGTGGATGTTATTTGTATAAAGGACACTACTATGGGTATTGTGCATAAGGGGCCCTTCTCTGTGTCATAACATGAATAAGGTACACTACTATATGGTGCATTAGGAATAATGCACCATACAGTGTAATATGAATAAGATTGTGTTACTGTGGGGATTATTTTCAATTTGGAGGTAACTATGCCCCTATGTTGTTACACCACACCCATTTTTTGCAGCGTGTACCTTTGGCACTCTATCCCATTATTAAGTATTTGTCCTTTAAAGGGGGTCCAAAACACCCTAGTGCTGGCCACTGCTCTCAGGGCTTCTGTACTAACTGATATCATACTTGACTACCTTAAAGTTCTCCGCTCCGTGAAAATCCTGGAGAGGAGACTTTCTGCACCTTTTCCGGGGTTGGGGCTTGCTGTCATTAAGAACCACCCCTTTTTCTTTAAATACTGTGATTCATGGCTCTTCCAGGAAGGGGTGGTACTAAATGATGCAATTTGTAACATTTTAGCCCCCCCCCCTTTCCCAAACAGCTGACAAAGGGTGGGGGTGCGTGGGCCCAGCTAAATGTAGGAGTCTTGCCCACCGAGGGCCGGGAGGGGGACCTTTCTGTGAGGGTAGGTAAGTATGACTGATATGGGACGAGGTCTGGGGGGAGGGACCAAGAATTGGAAGGTCACGGTGTGAGTAAGTATATGATAATAAATAAATAAATACATACATACACACCTAGCCAATATATGTATTTAGGGACCTGCACTTAAATGCCCTGATCACCATAAGAAACAAAGGCATTGCAGGCAGTATATAGAACGCTACTCAGCATTTTGTAACGAGCCGGCCCCTTTGTTTGATAACAATCTCTTACAACCACATGAAACACACAGAACTTCCACCGTGACACGTAAATGAGATAATGGGTCCTTTGGAAATAGTGCCATTCCATCATGCCTTACAATCCCCCTGGGGGCATGCAGCAAGAAGCGTATGATTTATACTACATCTGATAATGTGGGACTTAGATTTTATGCTCCGTGTCTCTGACGTAGACATGGTTTCTGTAGAATGCGGACAAAGATTTGTTTGTTTTTGGAAAATGAATAAACTGACTGATGCATGTTCGTTTTATGGCTAACACAGGGTCTGATTCAGATCGGTTTACTAGGCTGCGTATATTTTCTGCCCAGGGAGCAGAGAAATGCCGCTCTGCGGAATGCACACACACCCCTCCCCCCTCCACCACCACCACCACAACCACCACCACCACGCTGAGCAAATGAGCACCCAAATGAGTTTTCCAGCCTTCCCTCTGAGTCTATACTTACTTTTCAGGTGGCCGCTATCCACCAAAATGGGGGCGGGCGCGAATACGCTGGGGACCGGTCAGTAAAGATTCAGGCCCTATGTACATGCTCTATGTAATGTGATATCCTCCCCCCTCCTTTTCCCCCCTGATGCAATCGTATGACTTGCTGAGAGCTACAACCTTTTGAGAGCTACAACCTTCTCCCCAGAGAGGTACTGTATACAGAGGAGCATATAATGATCTACAAGATCTATGAGAGGACAGCAAAGTGCAATGACTAGAAGATGCAATGTTCATAAAGTACTTAACTGGCTATGTCAAGAGAAGAAATCCTTGAGGTTCTGCTGCTTCACCGACATGCTTCACCCTGCAATCATTGCTCATTAACACAGCGATTAACATCACAGAACCAAGTGTTCTTCTTGTGGAGTTCGGAGAATCATCACCGAGGACAGTGACATAAATAAGAAATTCACTTATTTTTGAATATGGGAACACAAAAAACTTTATTTAGTTTGAATGGGAAGATATACCTTGTAGATAACGTAACGTTATATTTCAATAGCACCAAATGGGGGAAATTTACTAAGCAAAATAGGGTGGGAATTGGCGCATTCCTATTCAGTCGTATTTGTATTCGGGCACGTATTCGTATTTTTGTTATTTACTCATCTGAAATAACGTTCGTTTTTTGTATTTTATGACCGTAACAACCAGTCGGATTTGTATTTTGACAAAAATACGTATTGATACGCCATCAAAAGAATACGCCTTGAATTTTACATTACTCCAATGTAAATTTGACATTTACTATCAAGTCGTATTTCAAAATACGAACGTATACTAGGCGTATTCTAGTACAAGTTGTACAAATACTCCCAAAAAAATACTCAATAGGACATCGAAAATTACGAATCTCAAAATGACAACACCTTTGTATATTATGCTCCGGAATACGAATGTGTACATGAAATATTCCACCGATAAAAGTCGTATTCAGACGTATACAAAATCAGGGCCGGCGCCACCACTAGG